>NC_059104.1:13795000-14042500 GCF_020740685.1 Jaculus jaculus | reverse complement strand
GTGTTAATACTCTTTTGAGTAAATAGCATATTCTGGTCACACTTAGTACTAGAAATTCAGTTCTGTATGAAGAATCATTTTAAACTTTTTTAGTCCAAGTAATTTTACATTAAAAGAAAATAAGTCTTTTGTCTTGAGACAAAGCTCTCTCTCTTTAGCTGGAGGCTGACAAGGAACTCGTCCACAGTGGCCTTCAAACTTGTAGCAATCCTCATGCCTCATCCTCCTGGGCGCTAAGATTCAGGCATAAGTCACTGCATACATTTCATAAACATGTGCCAGGGTAAAAAAAATTTTAATCCAAGCAGTACAGAAATTTATAACCCATTCTCTTGAGAGTAACCACTTTTCTGCGTCCTGAGTTTTTCTTGAGATTATGTCTTTACAAGCATATATGTATGCATAAATATGTTTACTGGGGTAGGCTTATAGTACATGTTGTTTTGCAGTTGGATCTTTCACATGGTCACATAACTTTTTCTCAAGCACCTAGAAGACCATGCATTGTATAGATAAGGTGCTTTGGTTTAAAAAAAAAATCCTCTAGTTTGCAGTTCCCTTTAAGAGTAGACAGTGAAACACAGACTATCCGTTCATGGGGGAACTGCACATAGAAATACACCTGATTGTGCTTGTTTGATGACATTTGCTTGAAGGATATTAAAAGCAGCATTTGCATTCAGAAGTAATATGCATGGCAGTTGCATCAGTTTGCACCTGGGATGTGATGATGCTAAATATTCTGATACTTTGTGCAAACTAGAGGATTTTTTTTTAAACCAAAGCAAATTCTTAATCCCACCCCATAATAGAAATTTCCATGTGTTGCAGAGCAGAACAGCATTGTAATTAGTAAGCTAGTTTAATTCTCCCACTTCCCTCCAGTTGCTTAAGTCGCCATTGTCAAGCCTAGTGGGGAATCTCTCTTCTATTGAGCTAAATACCAGTGTCTGGTTCAGCTTGAATTCCAATTGGTGCCTGCTGTAAATCTTTTATCTTTTACATCACTTTGGGGATAGTTGGTGGCATTCAGCACATTTTCTCATGAAGAACAATTGGAAATAAGTACTCTGTTAGTCCCTTATTCCTAGAGAAAACATTCAGATGCTACTTTTTTTTATTCAGTCTCTCTTAAGAGCATATTTATATGTAAAGTAAGTACTATGCTACAGCATTTTCTTAGTTTGGCCAAAGACTAAGTGCTCTAAGTACTAGTACTGAATAATACAGAAATAAGTACTGTATAATACATACCTAAGATCTGTAAATAGAGCTGCCTAGGAAAGCAGAGTATTTGAGGAAAGAAATGATGGTACATTAAGATATCTCAGTACTTCCCTTTTGCCTTTTATAAGTAATCTAAATAAAATTGAGTACTGTCTGATAAAGCAAATATGGAAATATTTTCCTTGAACTAAGGAATTAGCGTGGGTTCAGTAAATATCTTTGTAATTAGTCAAAATAAAAAATACTTAGCTGACACATGTAAATACCAGACCCTTGACTAAGGTGAATTGTAAGTTGTATTCAAATCATTGAACTACTTTAAATTTTAGTTGTAATCTTTTTCATTGTACATACCATATAGCAGGCTTCTTGTTTGGTTTTATTTTTTTAAATCTACAAGGATTTTTCTCAACTTTACTGAAAATGTTTCTCATTTTAAAGAAATTATTCATGACTGACATTTTTATACAATATGAGCCTAAGTATTCCTTCCTTCAGTCGCACACAAGGATTTTATATTCGTACTTGGATCTGGTTCCTCATTGATTCTATTATAGAAATTCATTGTTAAGGTTTGTATTGAAACACACATTGATTGAGGAACCAAGATATTTTTTGAAGTTGCAGTTACTCCTTTCCCATTTTCTTAAAGAAGGTGTTCTTACCATAAATACTTACAGAATGAGTAAGATGAGTACTTAGTAGCATTTCTTTGTGGGCATGGTGTGATTGTGGTAGAATCAAATGGAATGGAGACTTTATTTTGCCACACCACTATTAACAATGACTAGGCCTATCTGGACTAGTGTGAGGAATAGCATATGCAAGGAACTAACATGTATGATAGTCTCATGCTATAGCCCAGGCTTAAATTCATAGCAGTCCTGCCTCAGCTGCCCAGGTGCTGGGATTGCAGGCGTGAGCCACCACATCGATCAATGAGGTTTTTTTTTTTTTTCCCAAGGTAGGGTCTCGCTCTAACTCAGGTTGACCTATTCACTGTGTAATCTTAGGGTGGCCTTGAACTCATGAGACCCTCCTACCTCAGCCTCCTGAGTGCTGGGATTAAAGTCATGCATCACCATGCCGGGCTTCTAAGAGAACTTTTTAAGAAGAAATTTTACCAGCTTTGAGTTGTTTTAGTAAAAATTTAAGTGAAGAATCTCAAGGTACATATCCAGTTTTGTAATCAGCATTGTGAATATCTTTACATAAATTACCTCATTTTTAGATAAATAAATTCAGTCCAACTTTTCAGCTCAAAGTACTTTTGGCACAATTTTCATCATTGTTATGATCCAGGGTGTTTTTTATTTTTTGGTTTTTTCGAGTTAAGGTCTCACTCTAGCTCAGGCTGACCTGGAATGCACTATGTAGTCTCAGGGTGGCCTTGAACTCATGGCGAGCTTCCTACCTCTGCCTCCCGAGTGATAGTGCTGGGATTATTAAAGGCTTGCGCCTGGCCCTGGGTGCTTTATGTTACATTGAAATGTAATCAGAAGATCTTAAATTCTCATTCCCCCCAAATCACCTTGTTCCCCATCCTGAGATACATACAGGAAGTTTGAAAACTGACCCTGGATTAATTAAACCATTGGCTCCCAGGGATTAGAGCCTGAGCTGCCAGTGCCAGAGGTGTGAAGGGTGGTTGACTGTAGGAGAGTAGAGCGCTCCACCTGTTACTTTACCTGTGTCAGTCTCTGGAGGGGGGTGTGCCTGTGGGTTCTGAGGAGCCTTCCAGTATCCCCTCCCTCCCGCCTTCCCTCCCTTGTGACTGTGTCCTGAGAAGCCAGTGAGTGAGACTGCTAAGAAATTGTCAGCTACTCAAGACCTTTAAAGTGGGTAGGTGTGAGTAGATTATTTATTTACTGAAAGGCTTTTTAGGGAAACAAATTCCAAATGGATTTAGCTTCTGCAATAAGAGAGAGCTGTTGTTAGAATTTTTGCATATGAATCTATACTTCCAGTTAACTGTTAGAGCCAGCATAGTTGAGATTCGTTCTGACAATCTGCTTTTAATGTCAGGTTTTTTATTGCTAACAAATTTGTTCTGATACTGCGCTAACAGAAGGAAAAATGTGTTCTGAGCCACAAAACTTTTTACTGATAGATCTGGCTAGACATGCTAGAGTCTCTTGGCCACATTTCTCAACTATAACGATTTGTTTATGTGTATATTAGTGTAATCCTCGTTTGTGCATGTAGCAGAAAGACTTTGAATGCTTTCCTTTGCTTCCCTTTCTCTGTCTTACTTAATCAAGAATGCATTTGGTGGTTGTAAGTAGTGGTGATTTGTGATTTGAACCAATAGTCTGAAAAGGGTTCTATAGGTAGTTTCCCAGAATATAAAGTTATATTAAAATTAGCACTTATTTGTACCATAATAGCCTAAGTCATACTTGACTTCTTTTATTAACCAGGAAGTAAGAGTTCGGAAAATACACATCTAAGACAGGTGGAGAATATGGCTTTCCTAATGTGTCACATATGTGTAATGACCATAGAAGAAAACATGAGCAGCGGTCCTGGACTGCTCGCACATCAGCTTCCCGATCTTTCCTCTCTCTCACTGCTTTACCTATAGTGTTTTGTAACATACTCTAACTGCTAATTTTCTTTTCCACATAGGAAACCTATGAGAATATCCCAGGCCAGTCAAAGATCACATTCCTCTTACAAGCCATCAGAAATACAACTGCTGCTGAGGAGGTACGGCCTTGATATTTGAGAGTAGCACATTCTTATGAAACAAACTAAGGGTGATGGTCAGAGTAAGGTAAGGTAATGAGAATTTTTTGGAGTGGGGGGGTTGTTTGTGGGTTTGCTTTTTTGACCTTTTTTTTGAGACAGGGTCTCACTTTAGCCCATGCTATTTTGGAACTCATTGTAGTTCAGCCTTGAACGCATAACAGTCCTCCTACCTCAGCATCCTGAGTACTGGAATTATAGATGTAAACCACCATACCTGGCTAGTAATAGGAGTTTTTTTTTTTAAGCATTGTTTATTAAGTGTAAGAACATCGTTCTTATGAGATGATATGATCAGAATAGGTTAAAAAATTGGTGGGTTTTGGGCTGGAAGGGTGGCTTAGTGGTTATGGTTAAGGCATTTGCCTGCAAAGCCAAAGGACCCTGCTTTGAGTCCTCAGGACCCACGTTAGCCAGATGCACAAGGGGGTACATGCATCTGGAGTTCGTTTGCAGTGGCTGGAGGCCCTGGCACACCCATTCTCTCTCTGTCTCTCTGTCACTCCATCTTTCTCTGTCAAATAAATAAATAAAATTTAAAAATTTTTTTTAAAAAATTGTTGGGTTTAAGCCTGGTGTGGTAACACATGCCTTTAATCCCAGCACTTGGGAGGCAGATTGTGTGAGTTTGGAGCCAGCCTGAGACTACTTAATGAATTCGGGGTCAGCCTGGGCTATAGTGAGACCCTATCTTGAAAAATAAATTAAATTGATAGGTTTGTACATATTTCCATAAAAATTACTATAGTTTCTTGTTTTAATTTTATTTAATTTTTTTTATTTTGAGATGAAGTCAGGCCTAAAATTCACAATCCTCCTGCCTCCCATTGCCTGAGACTACAAGCATACAAGAAATGTTTGCTAGCCAGGCGTGGTGGCACACACCTTTAGTCCCAGCACTTGGGAGACAGAGTTTTGATGAGAGTTCAAAGCCACCCTGAGACTACATACTGAATTCCAGGTCAGCCTGGGATACAGTGAGACCCTACCTCCGAAAGAAAAAAAGAAAAGAAAAATGATTGTAGTAGTTGTAAACATTGGTTAAAGGCATGTGCTTGCAAAGCCTCTTGGCCTAGGTTCAGTTCTCCAGTATCCATGTAAACAGATGCACATGTGCATGTGATTGGAGTTTGTTTACAGTGGCTAGAGGCCTTGGAGCATTCATGTCCTTCCTAATTAATGAAAGTTGGTTTCTGGGAGAAGGCACTGGCTCATGTGGTAAAGAACTTGCAACACAAGTATGAGGCGTGAGGATATGAGTTTGGTGTTCAGGAAGTCAAGATGGGATCCCAGGAGCAAGTAACCAAATCAGCAGGCCCTGGGTTCAAGTGAGAGACCCTGTCTCAGTAAACCAAAGTGGAGGATAATTGAGGAAGACACACATTGACATAAATGAGCACATATACACACCACACACACAAAATTGGTTTCGTTGAAGCTGGGCGTGATGGCGCACGCCTTTAATCCCAGCACTCGGGTGGCAGAGGTAGGAGGATCACCATGAGTTCAAGGCCACCCTGAGACTACATAGTGAATTCCAGGTCAGCCTGTGCTAGAGTGAGACCCTACCTCGAAAAACAAACAAAAAAAAATTGGTTTCATTGAAACAAGTCATTCTATTTTTATTTATTTATTTGTACAGAGAGAGAGAATGGGTGAGCCAGGGCCTCTAGCTGCCGGGAATATTCTAGATACATTTACCACTTTGTGCTTCTGGCATTATGTGGTACTAGGAAGTCGAATCTAGGTTCATAGGCTTTGCAGGCAAGAGCATTAACGGCTGAGCCATCTCTCCAGGCCCAAAATAATTCATTCTAAAGGAAGAAACTGGTCCAGTTCATGTACTATGTTAATGTTACCAAATACCTCAAAGAGTATATTTATGTGTGGAAGTCTATGCATATATAGCCATCTCTACAAATGAAGCCCATGTGTTAAAGAGATCCTTAGGAACGGGAACTCTTTATAACAGCATCATCACCCCTTGTAGGCTCGGCTGCCTTAGACATCACTGTGTAGTCCAGTCAGGCCTGGGACTTCCTAGTTTCCTGCCTCTGCTCTCTGAGCCCTGGGTTTGGGCATGAGCCACCATTCCTGGCCAGACATGTGTAGTCATTTTGAGTGAATGACCTAGTATACCAAATTCATACTGCTTGAATTATAATCTTTTCCCCTGTGGTTAAAACAGCTCTTCTATAGATTTTTGTAGGTTTTTTTTTTAACTATTGTTCCTATGTGTTTACTACCTGATTCTGTATTGAATGCCATTTAATAGTTTACTTTGAGTCTGTTGAAGTGCTCAAGTGTAGGAGTTTGTCCTGCCCAGGAAACACTGCATTTAATTGGCAACAGAATTCTTTGCTCACTGGCTCACTACTTGCACAGTGTCGCCCTCAGTGAAGAACAGCACGCGTGCGTGTTGTGTTTGTCACTCTATAAGGGCAATTGCATTTTGTCACATGGCACTAGAAGGCAGTAGGAAAATACCCCAGGTTTTCGTGTGTGTGTGTGTGTTTAATGACAAATAGTGATTCCTTACCTCCATGATACTCTTTTTCTATAACTCAAAATGAATGTTGGGTGTGAAGAAGAAACATCCACAGTAAAACAGATGGCTATTTTTGTTGTTCAGTACAAGTTGGCTACCAAGCACATCTTACAGCCAATAGTAATGTGTTACTTACTTTTAAAAACTCATATTAACTCTACTTAAATCTTGATTTGGTGGAGGAATTAGACCAGAGCTGTGGTTGCCTCAACATCATTATGGCGTTTGTTTCAGCTTTTCCCTGGCAATCTCAAGTGACACATAGAAAACACCAAACTTAAATACATTTTCCAGATTTGCAAGGTATTTTTGTTTTGTTTTGTTTTGTTTTTGTTTGTTTGTTTTTGAGGTAGGATTTCGCTCTAGCCCAGCCTGACCTGGAATTCACTGTGTAGTCTTACAGTGGCCTTAAACTCATGGTGATCCTCCTACCTCTGCCTCCCGAGTGCTGGGATTAAAGGTGTGCGCCACCACACCTGGCCTTACTTTATTTTTTAAAAATACTTTTATTTATTTGTAAGTAGAGAGAGAATGGGCATGCAGTGGGCTTCAGCCGCTGCATATGAACTCCAGATACATGTGTCACTTTGTGGTTAGGAAGGAATTGAATCTGGGTTCATAGGATTTGCAGGCAAGTACATTAGCTGCTGAGCCATCTCTCCAGCCCTCTGTTCCAGAGTTTAAAATGTGAATCTAAGAATATACGCATTCAGGTTGACCCCCCCCTCAACTTTTTTTTGTTGTTGTTGTTTTTTGAGGTAGACTAGCCCAGGCTGACCTGGAATTCACTCTGGATTCTCAGGGTGGCCTCAACCTCACCTCCTATCTCTGTCTCCCAAGTGTTGGGATTAAAGGCATGTACCACCATTCCTGGCTTAACCCCCAACTTTAAGGAAGCTTCTGATTTTTGCTCACACAAGGGGATCATAAAAGTAAATGGGGGCTGGAGAGATGGCTTAGCAGTTAAGCGCTAGCCTGTGAAGCCTAAGGACCCCGGTTCCAGGCTCGGTTCCCCAGGTCCCACGTTAGCCAGATGCACAAGGGGGCGCACGCGTCTGGAGTTCGTTTGCAGAGGCTGGAAGCCCTGGTGCGCCCATTCTCTCTCTCTCCCTCTATCTGTCTCTCTGTGTCTGTCACTCTCAAATAAACAAATAAATTAATTAATTTTTAAAAAAAGTAAATGGGTTTCATAGCATTTTTAAAATTTTTTTCTGTTCATTTTTATTTATTTTATTTGAGTGTGACAGAGAGAGAAAGAGACACACAGAGAGAAAGAGAGAATGGGTGCGCCAGGACTTCTAGCCACTGCTAACGAACTCCAGACACATGTGCCCCCTTGTGCATCTGGCTAACATGGGTCCTGGGGAGTCAAGCCTCGAACCGGGGTCCTTAGGCTTCACAGGCAAGCGCTTAACTGCTAAGCCATCTCTCCAGCCCACATAGCATTTTTTGTAAGAGAGTTAACAAAGACAGATGGGAAATTATATCATAAGTGAGAGCCAAATGGAGAGGAAGGAAGTAGTATAGAATTGACTTTTTCAGATTTGCTTTTCACTGAAAGGGTCTAATAAAAGTTAAGAGTTAAGGGGACTGGAGGAATGGCTTAACAGATAAGACGTTTGCCTGCAAAGCCTAAGGACCCCAGTTCAGTTCCCCAGGACACAATGTAAGCCAGATGCACAAGGAGCCACATGCATCAGGGATTCCTTTGCAGTGGCTGGAGGCCCTAGCATGTCCATTCTGTCTCTGCATCTTCCTCTCTTCAAATAGCAAATAAATAAATAAAACATAAAAAAATTAAGAGCCAAAGATAGTTTGTCATTGTTGAGATGTTCTGTTTAAATTCTGAGGTGTTGAGGAGCGTTTCACCTGTAAGAAAAATGGCATATTGTCTGGTTTATATGTTTCACTTTTTTTTAACTTAAAAATGTCTTTGAAACATAATAAAAAAACAGTAGTGAAAACACATCAGTGGCAGAGAGAGCCTAGTTTGCTGGAAACGCTCTCTGGTAAAACACACAGTTGTTAACAATGTTATCTATTTATAGGCTAGACAAATGGCCGCCGTTCTCCTAAGACGTCTTTTGTCCTCTGCATTTGATGAAGTCTATCCAACTCTCCCATCAGATGTTCAGACTGCCATCAAGAGTGAATTACTGATCATTATTCAGATGGAAACACAATCCAGCATGAGGAAAAAAGTTTGTGATATTGCTGCAGAATTGGCCAGGAATTTAATAGGTGCTTATATGATTCTTAATATGGGGTTATGTCTGGTGTTTTTTTTGTTTTTAGTTACTTAGGGTGTTTTTTGGGTTTTGGTGTGTGTGTTTTGTTGTTGTTTGTTTTTTTAGAGAGAGTCTTGATACTATCCAGGTTGTTCTGGAACTTGCTACATAGCCCGTACTAGCTTGAAACCTGCAAATTTCCTGCGATAATCTGCTGAATGCTAGAATTACAGGCATGTGCCATCATGCCCGGCCTTTTTGTTTGGTTTTTTAAATATGTGTTTATTTGCACATTTGCGTGTGTGTTCATTATTACCCAGCTTTTTTTTTTTTTTTTTTTGGAGACAGAATCCCTAAGTCAGGCTGGCCTTGAATTCACAGCAATCCTCCTGACTCTGCCTCCCATGTGCCTGGATTACAAATGAGAAATCACCATGCCCAGATTTTTTATTTTGATAGTATTAGTATGCATTTGAGATAGAGATAGGGCAACTTGCTGCAAATGACTTCCAGGCACATGTGCTTCTTGTGTGCTGGGGAATTAAGCACTGGCCAGCAGGCTTTGCAGGTAAGCAGCTTTAACTGTTGAGCCATCTCCGCAGACCCCAGCCTCCCAAAAAGAAATTCTCTTTTCCATGAATATATTTTTTTACATGAATATTTTAAAGAAAGAGGCAGTGTGGGAGGTGAGAATAAAAACCTGGATAATTTTTCAGGTTTTTGTAGTCTTTAGGACAGTATAACCAATAAATTTTCTAAGTAACACAATTACTTATTATTAAGTGTTGTTCAAACATTTGTCTTGTATTAGTGCTTTGGTTTTGCTTTTCTGGAACAGAATCATACGGTATAGCCCATGCTGGCCTAGCATCCACTATGTAGTCTAAACTAGCCTTGAGTTTGTAGCTGGCCTGCTGCCTTAGCCTCCCAAATGCTGGGATTATAGGCTTGAGCCACTATACCCAGCTAAAATTTTTTCTTATTTATTGAAACAGAGTCTCAATCTAACCCAAGCTGACCTGGAAGTCATTCTGTAGCTCTGGGCTGGCCTTTAGCTCCTACCACAGCCTCCTGAGTGCTGGGACTGAGGGTGTTCACCACCGTGCCACCCTCTTTACCTTTTTTTTAAATTATTATTTGAAGGAGGGAAAGGCGCAGAGAAAGAGAGAATGGATATGTCAGGGTTTCCAGCCACTGCAGACAAACTCTAGATGCATGTGCCACCTTGTGCATCTGGCTTACGTGGGTCCTGGGGAATCAAACCGAGGTCCTTTGGCTTTGCAGGCAAGTGCCTTAACTGCTAAGCCATCTCCAGCCCTCTTCTTTACTTTTTGTATTGAAATACTGTCTTCAGTTGCCCAGGTTAAACTTGAACCTTCTTTGTAGTCCTGGCATTTGATCTTCCTGTCTCATCCTCCCAAGTAGTTGCGACTATGGGCCTGCACTGCCAGGCCTTACTTAAAATGTGTACTTAAATATTATTTGTGTGAAGAGAGAGAAAGAGGCAGATTAACATAGCGAGTGAGAAAGAATGGGCACATCAGGGCCTCTGGTAACTGCAAATGAGCTCCAGATGCATGCACTACCTTAGGCATCAGGCTTTACATGGGTACTAGGGAATTGACCTGTGTCTTCGGCTTTGCCAGCAAGCACCTTAAGCACAAAACCATCTCTCCAGCCCCAAAATGTGCACTTGTAAGTCTTGATAAGAAGTAAACATTGGGGCAGGAGAGAAGACTTAGCAGTTACGGTGCTTGCCTATAAAGCCTAACAACCCAGTTTTATTGCCCAGTACCCACATTATCAATATGCACAAGGTGGCACGTGAGTCTGGAGTTCCGTTGCAGTGGCTAGAGGCCCTGGAATGCTCATCCTTTCTATATATATATCTGCCTGCCTGCCTCCCTCCCACTCAAATAAATAAATAGTTATTTAAAAATATAGGGGCTGGGGCCGGAGAGATGACTTAGCAGTTAAGACACTAGTCTGTGAAGCCTAAGGACCCAGGTTTGATTTCCACAGTACCCATATAAACCAGATGCACAAGGTGGTACATGTGTCTGGAGTTCGCTTGCAGTTACTGGAGGCCCTTGTGCGTCCATTCTCTCTCACACACTGTTTGCCTCTTTCTCTGTCAAACAGAATATTAAAAATAAATAAATAATTTTAAGAAAATAAGTAAACATTGGAGCTGGAGAGATGGCTCAGCAGTTAAGACACTTGCCTGCAAAACCTAAGGACCTGGGTTCATTTATCCAGTACCCACATAAAGCCAGATGCACATGGTAGTGCATATATCTGGAGTTAGTGTGCAATGGCTAGAGACCCTGGTGCATCCATTTTCTGTCTTTCAAATTAAAAAAAAATTTAGCTTAATTTAAAAGAAGTAAGCAACATTGATAACATCCCCCTAACACTTAAATCACAAAATATATGTTGGGAACAGTGGTATCTGACAGGAAAACAGCCAGAAGTAGAATTTGAATTACAAGTCCTGCTTGGGCTACATAGCAAATTCAAGACCATCTGGGATTACACAGTGGGACCCTGTCTCAAAGAGAAAAAAAAATCCTTCCAAATATAAATATAAACACCCTCTTTTGGGTCTTAGGATGTTAACTGTTCTGCTTTTTCCAGTTTGAAAGTAATGCTTATTTTTATTTCAAGACCCTGCTATCACATGCTAGCTCTACCTAAGAACAGTATATTGAACGAATGAGCCAGTCATAATTATACAATTAAAAGTACTGCCTTCTCTTTACAGTAATCACTGCTGACAGCCCTGCTTGCATGAACCCTCAAATGCATGACTTGTCTTTTTACAATTAGGGTTCCATTTTTACAGCTAAAGGCTAATTGTCTTGGAATCTTGAAGTAGAGCAAGTGACATTTACACTAGTAAGTTTTTGTTTTTTGTTTTGTTTTGTTTTTTCGAGGCAGGGTCTTGCTCTAGCCTGGGCTGACCTGGGATTTACTATGTAGTCTTAGGGTGGCCTTGAACTCACCTCAGTCATCTACCTCTGCCTCCCGTACTGGGATTAAAGGTGTGTGCTACCACACCCAGCTCCACTAGTATGTATTTTGAGTGAAATAAAATGATTGACCCATTTTAAGGTTTGATTTCCATACTTCATGCTTGAATTTTTTTTTACTTTTAGACGAGGATGGCAACAACCAGTGGCCTGAAGGTTTGAAGTTCCTTTTTGATTCAGTCAGCTCTCAGAACATGGGACTACGGGAAGCTGCCCTTCACATATTTTGGTATATAAATTGATACAGTCTTTTAACATTTATTGTCATTAATGTTTAGAACCTATTTTAGTTGATTATTTGAGTCTTAACATAGCTTTGAGACTTTTAAGGTTAAAATAATATCTTCAGGGCTGGAGACATGGCTTAGCAGTTAAGGTGCTTGCCTGCAAATCCTGAGGTCCCATGTTCTACTCTCCAGGTCCCACAGAAGCCAGACACACACGGTGACGCAAGCATGTAAGGTTGCATATGTGCACAAAGGGGCACACACATCTGGAGTTCAGTCATAGTGCTGGAGGCCCTAGCATGCCTATCAATTCTTTCTCTCCCATGCACACACTTGCTCTCTTACCCTCTCATAAAAGAAGGGGGCAGTCTGTTGGGTTTGCCTCAAAAAAATGTATCTTCAGTTAAGTTTTATATTTTTGTTAAACTTGAAAGACAAAAGACTTATTTCAAGTAGTGCAATTTTTTGTGTGTGTCTTTGATGATTCTGAAAATTTTGAATGATTTCTACTCGTGGGATTAACAAAATGCCAAATACAGCATTTAGAAAACCACTTTAATATTTTGAAAAAGGATAGTAGTGAGTGTCTGTTGTGTTCTCTGAGTCTTCTGTGATCATGTTTTGCAATATTTTAATAACATTTCTATACACATGACTTAAGCTTAGCAGTAGATAGCTATTCCTACTGTGTTACATAGTTTTCTGCTTTTTGAAGTATTGTCATTATGTTAGATTTATAACTCCCAAGTTACAGATATTTTGTAGTTGTAAACACTACACTACTTTAGCTGTTAAATGCATCTTGCTTATTTTAATAATCTCTGTTTAAGAATTATGTAAAAGCTTTCAGTCTAATTGGTTACCACATTCTTACTAAAGCAGAACCTAAACTCCCTGAGTCACCAGCACTAGGCACAGGTAACCAGAGAGCTAGGTCACTGAGGCTGCCCTCTGAACCCAAGGGTGGCCCTTGTCCTGTCCTGCATGCCAGGCCGGCTTCTAGCGGAGGCAGGATGGAAGGGTGACACTGCCGCTTTGTGCGGTGTCATTCACCCAGCCCGGAAACGCAGTGGCTTAGAACACGTGTAGATGATGCTCAGTCTAAGGACCAACATGTTTTCAGTGGAGCAAACAGTTCGCTAGAAATTCTGGCTCACACTTTGCAAGAATGTAATCAAGCCTATAAAGACTGTTCTTGGATCCTTTTTAGGAACTTTCCTGGAATTTTTGGGAACCAACAACAGCACTATTTAGATGTCATCAAGAGGATGTTAGTTCAGTGTATGCAAGATCAAGAACATGCTTCGGTAAATAATTGTCGTTGTACTACTATAGCATACAAATAAATGTTGTGTTTGATTGTTCTTATTTTTGTATGTTAAAATATGTATGCTTTTTTGTTGTTGCTGCTGCTGCTTTGTTTTTCAAGGTAGGGTCTCTATAGCCCAGGCCTGGAATTCACTGTGTAGTCTCAGGCTGGCCCTAAATATGTGGCAGTCCTTCTACCTCTGCTTCCCTATGGTGCGCCTCCATGCCCGGGTTTTTATATGTTAATTTTATTACTAATGAAGAAAAAGTTCAGTTTGAATAAGAAAACTTGACTTTAAGCTTCTCACGTGTGACATCCTTTACTCTTCATTCCAGATCAGGACATTATCAGCTAGAGCTACGGCTGCATTCATACTTGCAAATGAGCATAATGTTGCTCTGTTCAAACATTTTGCAGATTTGTTACCCGGATTCTTACAGGTAAGAACACTATAGGACAAAACACAATTCTTTCTCATGTTATTTCCTTAGTTGACATTTTCATCACAGTTATACAGTACATTCAATCGTTAGTAAATATTTATTGCCTGTGGGCTGGTATTGGAGATGTGGTGGGAGTATGGCCTGTATGTCTATGCCCATTTGAGCCTGTATGTGCTTCCTAAAAAGCAATTTTGAAACATGGTCTTGTTATGTAATCCAGGCTGGCCTCAAAACTCAGAATACTCCTGAGTACTGTTGAAAAACTGCATGTATGTGTGTAGCAAGGCCTTATGTAGCCTGTCTGGCTTCTAATTGGCTGTATAACCAAGGATAACCTTGATTCCTGATTTTTCTGTCTGTACCTCCTGAGTGCTCAGAGGTAGTGACAATAGGTACCTGGTTTTATTATCCTGTGAGATTTAAAGCCTATTTTATATAAGGATAAACTAAGGAGGAGAGAGTAAAAAACTTGCCCAAGATTGCTGTTTTGGTAATTGGGAGAATTAGAACTCAAATGAGGCTGTGTGGTCCTTTATTCTCAGCCTCAGAGCTTATAACACTATGTTGTCACATAAGTAGTTTATGATGAGTTCACATTAATTCCCAAGTATAAGGATTATGTTTTAAAGATGCCCTTAGTCAGAAAAGCAAATTAAGGGCTGGAGAGATGGCTTAGTGGTTAAGGCGCTTGCCTGCAAAGCCTAAGGACCCATGTTTGACTCTCCAGATCCCAGGTAAACCAGATGCACAAAGGTGAGGCATGCACAAGGTTGCATATGCCCACTAGGTGGTAAGATTAAACAAGATGGCTTAGTGATTTACAATCATGTCCATCTTCAAACTTAAATTTTTTGACCAATATTATATAACTTTATATATATTCTGAAATGGAATTGTATAGGTGATATGACTCAATTGTGCTCATTTTTTTATGTTTAAATTGTACCTATGTGTATGGAGTGTTTATTTTTTATTTATTTTTTAAAATGTTATTTATTTATTTACAAGCAGAGAGAGAGAGAACAAGAATAGGTGTGCCAGGGCCTCCAGCCACTGCAAACAAACTCCAGACATGTGTGCCCTCTTGTGCATCTGGCTAATGTGGGTCCTGGGGAATTGAGCCTCGAACCAGAGTCCTTAGGCTTCACAGGCAAGTGCCTAACTGCTAAGCCAACTCTCCAGCCCAGGGGTGTTTATTTTGTAGGGGTTTTTGTTTGTTTGTGTTGTTTGTTTTTGATGTAGGGTCTCACTCTAGCCCAGGCTGACCTGAAAGTCACTCTGTAGTTCCAGGCTGGCCTCAAACTCACAGGAACCCTCCTACCACTGCCTCCTGAGTGCTAGAATCAAAGGAGTGTGCCTCTATGTGTGCGGTTGTGGATGTGTACGATGACAGTGCATGTATGTAGAGACTGAGAAAGATGAGTTGCTTTCTATGCATGTATGTGCCAAATATATGCCTGTAAATACAAAGAAGAAATTAAAATCAGTGTTCTGGCCAGGCAAGGTGGCACACACCTACAATCAGGAGTTTGAGGTAGGAGGATAACCATTAGTTCAAGGCCAGCCTGGGCTACAATATGAGTTCCAGATCAGCTTTGTTAGAGTATGATCTATCTCAAAAAAATAAAAGATAACCTAGCTGGGCGTGCTAGCACACGCCTTTACTCCCAGCACTCAGGAGGCCAAGGTAGGAGGATCGCCATGAGTTCAAGGCCACCCTGAGATGACAGAGTTAATTCCAGGTCAGCCTGGACCAGAGTGAGACCCTACCTCGAAAAACAAAAAATAGAACTGAGGCTGTCAGGCCGTGCTCCTTTAACCATTTCACTTTAGTCTTTAAGACACCAGTTAATTGTATTCTTACTGATTTAATTTTCACTTTGATTGGCATAATATGGTGACCTTTTTTTTCTTTTTTTTTTTTCGAGGTAGGATCTCATTCCTCTAGCCCAGGCTGACCTGGAACTCACTCTGGAGTCCCAGACTGGCCTTGCACTTACAGTGATCCTCCTACCTCTGCCTCCCAAGTACTGTGTGCCATCATGCCTGCAATTGTAATGATTTTGAGGGAGATGTTTCAGTACATGAATATAACATGTAGTGATTAATCAGGGTGTTTGGCAGTCCTATCAGACATTATTTCTTTGTACTCAAAATAAGCCAGGTATGGTGGCACACGCCTTTAATCTCAGCACTCGGGAGGCAGAGGCAGAGGTAGAGGAAGATTGCCGTGAGTTTGAGGCCACCCTGAGACTCCATATTGAATTCCCTGTCAGCCTGAGCTAGAGTGAGGCCCTACCTTGAAAAACAAACAAACAAAAAAAACACTCAGAGTCTCTTGTAGCTGTTTTGAAATAATGTCTGTTAGTTTTCCTGCAATGCTATAAAACATTAGAAGTTTTTCCTCTTGCCCAGCTATTCAGCACTGGGCCCCACTGACAGCTCTCGCTATTCTCTCACCTACACGGTTCCCAGACTCTGGCAGCCACTTTTCTGTTCTGAACCTCTATGAGATCAACTTTTTAAAATTGCACATATAAGTGAGAACATGTGGTGTTTGTCTCCTTCTGTCTTATTTCACTTATATTCCACTTTCATCCTAATTACTGAAGCAACTGTTTTGCTCTTTTCATGACTCAGTTGTATTCCTTGTTGGGAGGGGTGGATAGTGTGTGTGTGTGTGGTCTCCTTTTCTGTTTCATCCATAAACAGACACCTGAAGAAATTGGGCACCTAGACTGATTCATTATCTTGACTGTTTGTTTATACTGCAGTAAACATACAGCGCAGATGTCTCTTCCACATACTGATTATAATTTGATTATTTTGGATATATGTTCTGGTAATGGGATTGCCAAATCATACACTAGTTCCAGGTTTGTTTGGGTTTTTTGTTTTGTTTTGTTTTTTTTCAAGGTAGGGTCCAGGCTGACCTGGAACTCACTGTGTAGTCTCAGGGTGGCCTCGAACTTATGGCAATTCTCCTACCTTTTGCCTCCCAAATGCTGTGATTAAATGCGTGTGCCACCGTGCCCGGTTGTTAGTTCCAGTTTTTTGAGAAACGTCCATACAGTTACCCACAATAGGTACAGACAGTATGTGAAAGGTGTCTTCTCCATACTGTTGCCATTATATCTTATTTATTTAAGAAAGGCAGAAGCAGCGAGTATGGATGTGCGAGGTGTCCTGCCACTGCAAACGAGCTCCATATGTATGTGTCACCTCATGCACTTGGCATTATGTAAACACTGGGGGACAAACGCTGGCCGTCAGGTTTTGCAAGCAACAGCATTTAGCCACTGAGCCATTTCTTCAGCCCAATGTCTTTTTATTTTGGTTTTCCAAGGTAGGAACTCACTCTAGCTCAAGCTGACCTAGAATTCACTATGTAGTCTCAGGATGGCCTCAAACTCATGGTGATTCTCCTACCTCCACCTCTCGAGTGCTGGAATTAAAGGCATGCATCACCATATCCTACCAGACCAATGTCTTTTATGTATTTACTATTTTCTTTTTTTTTTAATTTTTATTAACGTTTTCCATGATTATAAAATATATCCCATGGTAATTCCCTCCCTCCCCACCCCCACACTTTCCCATTTGAAATTCCATTCTCCATCATATTACCTCCCCATGTATTTATTATTTTCAAGGTAGGGTTTCACTGTAGCGCAGGCTGACGTAGAATTCACTATGTAGTGTCAGGGTGCCTTAAACTCACAGCGCTTCTCCTGCCGCTCTTTCCCCCAGTGCTGGGATTAAAGGTGGGAGCCATCATACCCATCCACGAGGGTCTTTTTTAAACTATAGATATCTATTCAAAAGATGTCAAGCTGCATACTTTGTAATCAGATATTTAACTAGATAATTACTATGTAAATTATAATTCTTTTAAAGGCCTAGATAGGTTTGGGCCTTACTTAGGTGAGGTTTTTTTTTGTTGTTGTTTGTTTATTTATTTGAGAGTGACAGAGAAAGAGAAAGAATGGGTGCGCCAGGATCTCCAGCCACTGCAGACAAACTCCAGATGCGTGCACCACCTTGTGCATCTGGCTTATGTGGGTGCTGGGTGCTGGGGAATCGAGCCTCCCACTGGGGTCCTTCCGCTTCACAGGAAAGCGCTTAACTGCTAAGCCATCTCTCCAGCCCCAAATTAAACACTTTAATATAGGGGTGTAATTAAAAAATTTCGAGGACGAATGTTCATGTTTGGTAACAATAGTCAAGATGAAATCTGTTTTTTTTTTAATTTTATATATTCTAATAGGTTATATATACTATATGCACACACACACTGTTATCCCCTTGCCCCAACTCCCATTACCCTGGGCCCCCCTCAATGGGGTCATTGTAGTCAGTCCTCATGGGGAAGCAGGGACCATGTCTCAGGGTATTCCTGCTCGCTCTGTGGCGTTTACAATCTTTGCTTCCACTCCCTCTTCTGCAATATTCCCTGAGCCATGGCAGGCCTGCCGGCAGTGTGATTTAGTGTTGGGCTATTTGTAGCCTCTGCATTTCTGCTTTTACAGGTTTTGATTATTCTAAGGGTCAGTCACCATCAATCTGCAGCTGTTGTAGGCTAGCAGTAAGAGCAGTGTTCATGACATTGCATCCTCTGCAAGTTTGCCTGGGCTCTAGCAGATGTAACAGAAGTGGCAAGTCTCATGGTGGGCAGTTGGCTATGTTGTCAATGGATCTAGGCTGTCTCCTGTTTCTTCTGCCATCTGAACTTCAGCTGGTCCACCCCTGCTCACAATGGAGGGGTTCTGTATGCAGTTGAACTTTAGCTGGTCCGTCCTGTCCCAGGCCTCAGCTGCCTCAGAATGGCTTCCAGCCCTCTTGTTTTTTTGATAATTGCCTTTCTTATTTATTTATTTGCAAGCTGAGAGAGACAGGTAGAGATAGAGACGGAGAGAATGGGTATACCAGGGCCTCTAACCACTGCAAATTAAGTCCAGATACATGTACCACTTTGTGCATGTGGCTTAACATGGGTCCTGGGGAATAGAACTTGGATCGTTAGGCTTTGCAAACAGGTGCATTAACTGCTGAGAAGTCAAAATGTCATTCCATTGTGGTTTTGATGTGCATGTCCCATGACTCAGATTTAAATCAGTCTTGTGTGTAACATCTTTTTTTTTTTTAAATTATTTATTTATTTATTTGAGAGCGACAGACACAGAGAGAAAGACAGATAGAGGAGAGAGAGAGAATGGGCGTGCCAGGGCTTCCAGCCTCTGCAAACGAACTCCAGATGCGTGCGCCCCCTTGTGCATCTGGCTAACGTGGGACCTGGGGAACCGAGCCTTGAACCGGGGTCCTTAGGCTTCATAGGCAAGTGCTTAACCGCTAAGCCATCTCTCCAGCCCAACATTTCTTAAAAATAGAAATAACGTGTACATTTTCCTAGTAACACTCCTCAGTTACTTAGTGAAAAATACTGAGAAGTATTAATTTTTTAAATTAATTTATTCTTATTTTTTTATTATTATTATTTTTGGTTTTGGTTTTTCAAGGTAGGGTCTCACTCTGGCCCAGACTGGCCTGGAGTTTACTATGTAGTCTCAGGGTGGCCTCAAACTCAAAGCGATCCTCCTACCTTTGCCTCCCAGGTGCTGGGATTAAAGGTATGTGCCACCACACCCGGCTTAATTTTTTTTTGTTGTTGTTTATTTTATTTATTTATTTGAGAGTAACAGACAGAGAGAGAGAAAGAATAGGTGCGCCGGGGCCTCCAGCCACTGCAAATGAACTCCAGACACGTGCGCCCCCTTGTGCATCTGGCTAACGTGGGTCCTGGGGAATTAAGCCTCGAACCGGGGTCCTTAGGCTTCACATGCAAGCGCTTAACCGCTAAGCCATCTCTCCAGCCCTTAATTTATTTTTTAAAAATACTTTTAAAGTCAGGCATGGTGGCGTGTGCCTGTCATCCTAGCACTTAGGTAGTAGAGGTAGGAGGATCGCTATGAGTTGGAGGCTACCCTGAGACTACATAGTGAATTCCAGGTCAGCCTGGGCCAGAGTGAGACCCTACCTCAAAAAGAAAAAAAAAAAAATTACTTTATTTACTTGAGAGAAGAGAGAGAAGCAGATAGAGAATGGGTGTGCCAAGGCCTCTAGCCACTGCATACGAACTCCAGATGCATGGCCACGTTGTTCCTCTGGCTTCTGTGATCACTGGAAATTTGAACCTGAGTCCTTTTTTTTTTTTTTAATTTATTACAAATAGTGCATGATTAAGCAGATTTTTTTAAAATTTTTTTATTCACTTATTTGAGAGCGACAGACACAGAGAGAAAGACAGATAGAGGGAGAGAGAGAGAATGGGCGCGCCAGGGCTTCCAGCCTCTGCAAATGAACTCCAGACACGTGCGCCCCCTTGTGCATCTGACTAACGTGGGACCTGGGGAACCGAGCCTCGAACCGGAGTCCTTAGGCTTCACAGGCAAGCGCTTAACCGCTAAGCCATCTCTCCAGCCCTGAACCTGGGTCCTTAGGCTTTGAAGGCAAGCGCCTCAACCACTAATAAGCCATCTCTCTAGCCTTTATTCATCTTTTTGACTATTCCATCTGAACATTTAGCTAATCAAAGGTGAGTCTTAGACACACAGTTTCCTGTCTTCCTTGTTCTGTTGTAGGCTGTGAATGACTCGTGCTACCAGAACGATGATTCTGTGCTCAAATCCCTCGTTGAGATTGCAGATACCGTTCCGAAGTATTTGCGTCCTCACTTGGAAGCAACGCTACAGCTAAGTCTCAAGGTAAGAAGCATGTGTGCCCGTTCTGGGGTTTGTGCTCAGGTTGTGATCCCAACCCCTAACTGTGAGTTTGTCTCTCCCTTGTAGTTGTGTGCAGACACGAGCCTCAGCAGCATGCAGCGCCAGCTAGCCCTCGAAGTGATTGTGACCCTCTCCGAGACTGCGGCTGCCATGTTAAGAAAGCACACTAACATTATTGCTCAGACGAGTAAGTCAAACGATGAGAATTTTATTTTATTTATTTATTTGAGAGAGAATGGGTGCACCAGGGCCTCTAGCCACTATAAATGAACTTTAGACACATGCACCACCTTGTGCGTCTGGCTTATGTGGGTCCTGGGGAATTGAACCATGGGTCTTTGGCTTTTGCAGGCAAGCACCCTTACCACTAAGCCATCTCGCCAGCCCAAAAGTTGGGTATTTTGCAGGGTAGCATAATTGGATGAATTGGCTAAGTTTTGTGTGGTTTCTTGGATTCATTCAGCATGTAATGCATATGTTTTCAGGAATTGATGAATCTGGAGGATGCATCTCCATACCGAGATGCATGAACACAGTGTTAACAAACAGTATGTTGTTTTTGATAGCTGTTGCAGGAGCTCACTGACTACTGCTACGGACATGTTACTTTAAAGTTCCATTGTGCTAGGGTAAGGACTTAGGAGCTAACCTGATCATTTTCTCTTTGTTCATGTGCTGATAGATATTTGAACACTAGCTTTGGAAAGTAAATACATCACAGACCTTATGGTTCTCTGCAGTGAGTAATGAATGTTTGGAGTTTTAAAGGCAGGAACAAGGAACATAATGTCCTCACTATCACTTTATGTTAACAGTGCCAGACAATGTATCAATGCAAAAAATGTTGGAAATAAAAATAAATATTATTTATAAGTTACGTGATTGTCTAAAAAAATGGTACTGATCTAAGGATTTAGTAAAGTTGTTAAATACAAGAACATACTTCTAAAAATTCAACTAGGGCTACTGGAGAGATGGCTCAGCAAGTTAAAGATACTTGATTATAATGCTTGATGACCCCATGTTCAATTCCCTAGTACCCATATGAAGCCAGATGCACAAAGTGATGCATGTATCTGCAGTCTGTATGCAGTATCAGGAGGACCTGGCACAGCCATACCCTCTACCTCTTTGTCCCCATCTCCTCCTCTCCCTCTCAAGTAAATAAATAAAAATATTTTTTAAAAAGTTTTTAAAAGGGCTGGAGAAATGGCATAGTAGTTGTTAAGGTGCTTACCTGTAAAGCCTAACAACCAGAGTTTGAGTCCCCAGTACCCTACGTAAAGCAAGATGCACAAAGAGGTGAATGCATCTGGAATTTGTTTGCAGTGGCTACAGGCCCTGGTCTGCCCATTCTTTTTCTCTCTTCTATCTCTGCTTGCAAATAAATAATTAATAATAATAAAGATTTACTCAGGAAAGAAAAAGATCATGCAATAGCAAGCATGATGTATAACGACTGAGCATATATTTATGTTCCATGGGAAAATAATTAAATAGGTAAATAGCACTTATCTTTGAGTCAGCCAATCAGTCAGCATTGATCATTCAAAATCCTGATAGAGTTGGTCATAATAGAATTGATTCAAAACTTCTGTGAAAGAACATCAGGCCTGGAATGGCTTTGGTGAGTGCTGTGGAGTTCTTGCCCTCTCAGCTGAATGTGGGTGCATTAGAGGTGCAGACGTTGAGTGGATGGAATTGGGAGAATCAGCACAGATGGCTTACATGGAAACAAAAATCAATCTGGAAGAAGATAATTCATCCAAGCTTATTGGGATAGCTGTTTATGGGGTGAAGAATATCTTGAAAACAATTTAGGATTATTTCAAGACCTAAATAGTTACAGCTTTAATAGTAGAGAATTAATTTTGGATTGTTTTGTTTTGTTTTTGAGGCAGAGTCTCCAGGCTAACCTCAAACTCCCTGTGTAGCCTAGGTTGGTCTGCAACTCAAAGCAGCCCTCAGCCTGGGATTAAAGGCATGAACCACAAGTGGCTAAAGCAGAGGCTTTTGATCAGCCAAATCCACCATATGTCAAATGAAACATCAAGACACAAATTAGTTTGGTATAGTGATACATACCTCTCGTCCCAGCACTTGGAAGATAGACATATGAGGATCAGGAATTCAGTGCCGGCCCAGGCCGCGCGAGGCCCTATCTCAAAATAAACATGAAAGATAATTGCTGTATGTTAACAAAGCCAAGGCTGAGAATGGGAAATTCATAAGAGAGGAGTCTGGTTTAGGGATTAAACAGTCCTTGTCTTAACTCAAGCAAGTATGGCTACAGAATAGATGGCGTTAGGTAAGTTGACAGGAGCGGGTGATGGTGAGAGGTGTATTGCTGAGAGGACTTTGTCTCTTCTCCTGCTAGTGGGAAGTAAAAGGCAGCTCCAGTTTCTGTAGCAGCGTAGTAGGTGATTCAGTATTGGTGGGGTTTTGTTTGGTTGGTTTTTGTTGGTTCTCACTAGTCCCAGGCTTAGCTGTAATCTACTATGTAGTCTTAAAGTGTCCTCAAACTCATGGCTATCCACCTACCTCAACCTCCAGAGTGCTGGGACTAAAGGTGTGCACCACCATACCTGGTCATTCCCTTCTTGAAAGTGCTTTCCTCGGGTATTTGTCATAGCAACACAGAGTTGATCTCTTAACACCGTGACGTCCCTGGAGATACTGGTCCTCTGCAGCCCACTGTGTAATCTGAGTGGCTTTGAACTCACAGCGATCCTCCTACTTCTGCCTCCTGAGTGCTAGGATCAAAGGCTTGCGCTGCCACACCCAGCTGATTCAGTAATGTTTAGTAATACCTGAAGATATTTACCACTGGTTTTGTTTTTTTTTAAGACAACTGAGAAATTTTATTGAAAATGGTAATACAGAAATACCAGATTCTCATTTTAAAGTGAAATCAACGCATCTTCCAGAACATTTCCTAGTACTTCACCTTTCCTGTTATTACACAGAACAAGGTTTTGGTTTTTTTTTTTAAGAATTCACTTTTGCCGGGTGTGGTGGCGCACACCTTTAATCCCAGCACTTGGGAGGCAGAGGTAGGAGGATCACCATGAGTTCGAGGCCACCCTGAGACTCCATAATGAATTTCAGGTCAGTTTGGGCTAGAGTGAAACCCTACCTCAAAAAAAAAAAAAAAAAAAATTCACTTTTATTTATTTGAGAGAGAATGGGCATGTCAAGGCCTCAAGCCACTACAAATGAACTCCAGAAACATGTACCACTTTGTGCATCTGTCTTAAGTGGGTACTGGGGAATTGAACTTGAGTCCTTTGCAGGCAAGCACCTTATCCACTAAGCCATCTCTCCAGCCCCTAGAACTAACTTTGTAGCTCCAGGCTGGTCTTGAACTCACAGAGATCCTAATACTTTATCACTGTTTTATGTCCATACATGCATGTTGAGGAGATGTATTATAATCTCATCATATCAAATTTTGTAATTGAAAACAATTGTAACAAGTCAAAATGTTTATCAGTGGACCATGGGTAGTGTGTTTACATAATGAAGTACATCATGAAATCCATGTGTGTTTAGGAAGAAGGAAATTGACCAAAGTGCATGCATTATGACATGTATTACAAAAACTATACTTGGGGACTGATGAGATGGCTCAGTGGTTGAGACACGTGCCCATAAAGCCTGACAGACCTGAGGGTGACTCTCCAGCACCCAAGTAAAGCCAGATACCAGAGGCGGCTCATGCATCTGGGATTCAGCGGCTGAAGGCCCTAGTGGGCCTATTGTCTCTCTCCTTTGGAATGGTGCTGCTGTTTTGTATGTATATTAGAAATATGTGGTACAAGCGTAAAAATATTTGAGGAAAGATCAATCTTCCTTTGTGGGAGGAGCAAAAGTAGAGTAGAATTGGAAAGGTTCGACTAATACTCTCTCTTTTTTTTTCCCGAGGTAGGGTCTCCCCTCTATCCTGGGCTGACCTGGAATTCACTATGTACTCTCAGGGTGGCCTTGAACTCACAACGGTCCACCTGCCTCTGCCTCCCGAGTGCTGGGACTAAAGGCATGCTCTTGACTGTTACTCTTTCATTGATTTATTTTTTAAAATCTTTTTTTTCCTGATTTACTTATTTATTTATTTATTTATTAGAAACAGAGAGAGAGAATGGGCACACCAGGGCCTCTAGCCACTGCAAACAAATTCCAGATGCATGTGACATATTGTGCATCTGGCTTGTGTGGGTCCTGGGGAATCAAACCTGGATCCTTAGGCTTCACATGCAAGAAGCTTAACCACTGAACCATCTCTCCAGCCCTTGACTGTTACTCTTTAAATGAAAACAAGGGGCTGGGAAAATAGCTCATTGGTTCAAAACACTTTTTTTTATTGTTTGTTTGGTTTTTGTTTTTCAAGGTAGGATCTCACACTAGCCTCGGCTGACCTTGAACTCACAACAGTCCTCCTACCTTGGCCTTCTGAGTGCTGAAATTAAAAGCATGCACCACCATGCCTGGCAAAGGCACATTCCTGCACAGTCTGCTAGCCCAGGTTTCATTCTTATGCCACCCATATAAGCTGGACACAAAAATGTGGCACAAACATCTGGTATGTGCTTGCAGTGGCCAAAGGCCCTAGCACTCCTTCTCATCCCCACCCCCCAGTGCATGCAAGTAATTAAGTTTAAAAGATCTAATGCAGTTATCACAACAGGTGAAAACTGCACAAACCACATTTAGGAGCACATGAAGTTCTTCAATATTCAATTATTAGCTGTAGAGCCCTCAGAAACTACCAAAATTCATAGGCACTTAAATCCCAATAGTAAAATGGAAGAGTAAATCCTGCCTAGATTGCTTACAATACCTTGGATAAGTGCTATGTAAATAATTCTCAAGCTGTTCAGAAAAAGATGATGAGCAAAATGTGTCTGCACGTGCTCATCATTGATCCAGTTTTTCCTCCTAACTATTGTTAATCTGAACTTGCTTAAATACAGAGGACGTAGAGCCTGTGGATATGGCATCCTGACTATAAATGTGTTTTCTTACTCTCTTAAGGGCAAGGTAAATATTTCTTATGTCTAATGGAAAATTTAAAAATCATGTTGACAAAATCAAGTCAGTCTTGGTGTGAAGTAATTCTTCTTTTAGTCCCACAGATGCTGGCAATGATGGTTGATCTGGAAGAAGATGAGGACTGGGCAAATGCGGATGAACTAGAAGATGATGATTTTGATAGGTAACCATACACCACATACCGGGTAGAGCTGGAGGTGGCAGCGTGGCGAGGGAGGCAGTGAGCTTAGGCCTGTAAGCCCAGTTCTCCACCACTAGTTGTAACAGAAGTTTGACTTCTCATTGTGGAATGTGGGACCTTTGCCTGTTGGGCCTTCTCTATCACATAAGTAGCATGTATAGTTTGTTTTAATAAAATCCACCCGTGCTTAATGAAAGTTCATTACTTTGATAGTAAATAGCTATTGCATTACATGCACATTACTGCATTTTGTAATCAGGAAAGATAACAGCCAAGTTTTTTCTTGCTTTGATTTTCTTGAAGATGTGTTTGTTTAAAAAAATGGTTAAAGTTTTATTGTGATAAAAGCTAGATCCCCCTTTATTTTTTTTAAATTTTTTTGTTCATTTGAGAGTGACAGAGAGAGAAAGAGGCAGATAGAAAAAAAAAGAGAGAGAGAATGGGCGTGCCAGGGCCTCTAGCCACTGCAAACAAACTCCAGACATGTGCGCCCCCTTGTGCATTTGGCTAATGGGGATCCTGGGGAATTCAGCCTCGAACCGGGGTCCTTAGGCTTCACAGGCAAGCGCTTAACCGCTAAGCCATCTCTCCAGCCCTAGATCCTCCTTTAGAATGGTTCCAGCAAAATTCCCTATGATGAATATACAGCATGATAACATCGTTGCACTGACTTAATTTGGCGCGGGAAGCCATTGTGAATACAGATGATTAAGGAGAAGTTACCAGAATCTATACTTACCGTACAATAGTGGTGATGGCCCCTTCTACATACAGAGCTCTGTTGTTTTCTTTTTTCCAGTAGTCCCCACAGCATGTTTTCTTATGAATGGAAAAATGGGTAGTAAAGGCTTAGTAATTTATCCAAGACTACTTAGTTGGTGAGCTGAGGTTTAATGCCATTTTTCTTATTCTCAGCACATCTATTATACCTTTCTTAAAATGAACTAAAAGTACTTCCCTGGAAGACTAATCATCATAGTAAGCTGCTTGGTTAAAGATAAACATTAAAAATGTTAGACTTGTGAAAGGAAAGCTTCATTGAGCTGAAGTCAAGGCAGGAGTTTCATGTTTCTCTGGTTCAATTGTAACGTGCTGACAACTTGTCTTTTGACTAGTCCTGTGAATGGTACTCTTTTGTATGGTTCAAGAAACTGCTTTTTTTTTTTTTTTTTTTTTTGAGGGAGGGTCTCACTCTAGCCCAGGCTGACCTGTAGTCTCAGGGTGGGCTTGAACTCATGGCGATCCTCCTACCTCTGTCTCCCGAATGCTGGGATTAAAGGTAGGCACCACCACACCTGGCCTTTTTTTTCTTTTTTTTTTTTTACTTTTAATTTTTTTATTGACAACTTCTATGATTATAGACAACCCATGGTAATTCCCTCCCTTCCCCACTTTCCCCTTTGAAACTCCACTCTTCCATTACCTCCCCCCTCTCAAAAAACTACTTTTTTCTGAAACTTGCAAATAAGATTTTTTTTTAAAGTATTTCTACTGCATATAGAGTTCTAGCTTGAAAACATTTTATTTTATTTTTGTTCATTTTTTATTTATTTGAGAGCAACAGACACAGAGAGAAAGACAGAGGGAGAGAGAGAGAATGGGCGCGCCAGGGCTTCCAGCCACTGCAAACGAACTCCAGACGCATGCGCCCCCTTGTGCATCTGGCTAACGTGGGACCTGGGGAACCGAACCTCGAACCGGGGTCTATAGGCTTCATAGGCGAGCGCTTAACCGCTAAGCCATCTCTCCAGCCCCAAATAAGATTTTTTTTTAACCTTCTTTTTTTTTTTTTTTTTTTTTTGGTATTTTTAAGGTAGGGTCTTGCTATAGCCTTCTAGCTGACCTGGAATTCACTGTGTAGTCTCAGGCTAGCCTGGAACTCATGGAGATTTCTTATACCTCTGCCTCCTGAGTGCTGGGATTAAAGGCGTGTGCTACCACACCCGGCTTGGATTTTCTTACCTTTGAGTGAATAAGGTCATAATTTTCAAGATCATGATTTTTGGTCTGGAAATCTGTTAATGGTAATTTATAGGTACGTGAGTATGGTTGGTTTTTTTTGTTTTGTTTTGTTTTGTTTTTTGTCTTCACAGCAGTCAAACATGATAGCTCTGAAAAAGGATACTGATACTGCCCTACTCTTCAGTGTTCAGGGAGAACATGGTCTATCTAGGCGTAATTTCCGTAGTGAAAGTTGTATACCGTTTTAATACAAGCTTACTAGACCTGCCTGCAGCCTCTGCACTGGGGAAGGGTGAGATAGGAAGGTCACATGAGTTCATAATTCAAGCCCAGCTTAGACAATATACCATAAGACCTCATGCAAAAATACAACTGAAAAAGCCCACAGTGAGGGGGAAATCCTAGGTATTCCGAGCTCTGCTTTAGTTGTCCATGTCTTGTCAGGCATCAATGACTAGGAGGGAGACACACAGGTTTTCTGCAACAGCTTGCTTTTCCCAATTCTTGAGAAGATTTAGACAGCAATACTTTTAAAACGATGGTCTCTCTCTCTCTCTCTCTAAAAATAAAAAAAGAAAGAAAGAAAAAAGGTCTAGATAGATGGCTTAGCAGTTAAGTCATTTACCTATGGAACCTAATGATCCATGTTCGACTCCAGATCCAGCATAAACCAGACGCACAGAGGTGAGGCAAGCACGGGGTCGCATATGCCCACTATAGGTGGCACAAGCATCTGGAGGTCGATTGCAGTGGCTGAGGCATGCCAGTTCATTTTCTCTCTCTCTCTCTTTCTCTGTCTGTAAAAATGAAAAAATAAAAACAATGGTAAAGCAAAGTACAGGTTATTTACCAGGCTGAAGTACTTGTTTAGCATGCAGAAGGCCCTGGGTTTCATTCCCAGTAATACACACATGAAGTTTTTAGCGACCCTGGTCTTTTCATCTGAAGGGGTTTTAACTCAACCTCATTGCCATATAGAAGACTGAATCCTCTCTCAGCCCTTGTTTGATGTGTTTAGAAATACGGCTTTATATGACACCATTTTTGCGTATTTGGAGTATTGAACATGGTTTTGTGTGTTTAGCAATGCGGTTGCTGGTGAGAGTGCGTTAGACCGGATGGCTTGTGGACTTGGTGGGAAGCTCGTTTTGCCAATGATCAAGGAGCACATTATGCAGATGCTTCAGAATGGTAAGCCGCCTGCTTCAGATAGGACAGCGTGGGAGTGTGTCACAGAACCTCAGCACTAACAATGCGTAGGCTGTTTAAAAAGTAACCTGCCTGCTGTAGGACATTTAACCCGTTCTTACTGTACCAAGGACATTTTATTTGGTCGCTCCTGGAACCCCTAAAGTTCCCGCTACCCCCTTTCAGTGGGGCCGTGCCCCTCCCCTTGTGCTCGTCTGTATGCCAGTAAAAGTTTCTTTCTGCTTAAATTTTTTTTTCTGGAGTCATATGATAGTACATCTGTATAATCTTAGAACTTGGGGGTCTGAAGGTGAGTTGAAGGTCAAATCAAGCTTTATATGACTAAATTTTCTCTCCACTGAAATGGCATCCCAAATAGGGGAAAATGATAAATTCTAAAGAAAATTTGCAGATGTGCTCCCTAGCCAGTAACAACTTGGATTTGAAAAAGACATTTGGAATGCTTACGAAATATTACATTTTTTATCTATTTATATATATTTTCCAAGGTAGGGTCACACTCTTGTGCAGGCTGACCTAGAATTCACTCTAAATTTCAGGGTAGCCTCAAACTCATGATGATTCTATTCTCCTACGTCATCCTACCAAAGGCTGAGATTAAAGGTATGCATGCACTACCATCCAGCCATTAAAAAAAAAAAAAAATTGTTTATTTTTACTTATTTGAGAGCGACAGGAAGAGAGGGTGAGAGAATGGCCACACCAGGTCCTCCAGCCACTGCAAAGAACTCCAGATTGCATGCGCCACCTTGCGCATCTGGCTTACATGGGTCCTGGGGAATTGAGCCTCAAACCAGGGTCACTAGGCTTCACAGGCAAGTGCTTCACTGCTAAGCCATCTCTCCAGCACCCCCCCCCCCTTTTAAATTTTGTTTATTTTTTTTTATTTGAGAGCAACAGAGGGACAGGTAGATTTTTTTTTTTTCTTAATGTAGCCTAGGCTCACCTGGAATTCACTATGTAGCCTCAGGGTGGCCTCAAACTCACAGCGATCCTCCTACCTCTGCCTCCCAAATGCTGAGATTAAAGGTGTGCATCACTATGCCTGAAAAAATTTTTATCTAGCACAATTAGAAAAACCGTTTCTCTTTCCATAAATATTTCCTTAACAAATATTTGGTAATTTTCCCACCTGCTTGCTTAGAATTTGCATCAGCAGTAAAGATGGTTGCTGTGTTTTGCCTTTAAAAAAATTTTTTTTTTAATTTTTATTTAAGAGAGAGAAAGAGGGGGAGCTAGAAGAGAGAATGGGCATGCCAGGGCCTCCAACCACTGTAAATGAACTCCAGAAGCATGTGTCACCTTGTGCATCTGGCTTCCTTGGGTCCTGGGGAATTAAACTGAAGTCATTTTGCTTTGCAGCAAATCCCTTAGCTGCTAAGCCATCCCTCCAGCCCCAAGTTTTGCTTTTTTTAGTTACAAAACTAAGGTGCATAATTGCAAACCCTTCATATTGAAAAGTGACCATTTTATCAGTTCACTGAGACCTTTCTCCAGCTGCCTTTATGCAGGAGTTTTTTGGGGAGAGGATTGTTCTTTTTGAGGCAGAGGGGAATTTTTATTTTAGCCCAGGCTGATCTGGAACTCACTGTGTAGCCCATGTTGGCCTCCAATTTATGACAGCCCTTCTATGTCAGCCATGCAAGAGTAAGATTATAGATATGAGCCATCACACCTAGTGGCACAGTTTTCTTTTAATGGGAATTTACCATGCCGGCACACAACACCGAGCTTGTGAGCAAGTTTATCTCATCACCCTGTGATAGCTTGCCCCGCTTTGTGACAGCATTCCAGAATTCCCATTAAATGCTAATGGTAATCGTTGGTTACAAACAATGCTAATGACCAGCAGAAATCCTGGGTTATCATATAAATATCTATATCTCCGTAAAAGGGTAAATAAATAAATCACAGAACCAGACATGAGGCTTAAACCATTAAACCAAGTAGAGCTTCAAAGGAAAATGAGTCACTGAGAGCCTTTGCCTTTATGCTGTTCGTTCACTGTCTTGTCCTTTAAGATCCTATGTGTCCCTGAATGACGTGCTCACAAATAGTCGTCTTCACTGTTGAGGGGATCTGTATCTGGGTCTTGCATGGTGATATCTCCCCCCCACCACAACTTCTCAACTGTGCCATACATTGCTTAACCAAGAGTTTCTAGAAAGAGTCAGTCTAAATTACATTTGTGCATGTGTGTGGTATATGTGCCCGTGTTGCTCCTGCCCGTGTTTTCACAGAGGTGGGATGCTCGCATCTACAGTGGTGACAGGAAACATCTGGGGCCCCCCATTCCATTGCTTTTCCCATTCTTACCCGAGCAGGGGTCTCAAGCCCCAGCAATTCTCTGGTTTGGGATTACAGATGTGTGGCCATGGCCAGCTGTTTATGTGGGTCCTGTGGATCAAATTTAAACTGTCGTTCAGGCCTCCTCCAGCCCTCATGATTGCTCAGGATGTGCTCTTAACCACTGAGCCATCTTCCGCCCTAACTTTAAGATGAAAAAAGTTAAGTCCCAAGACATTAAAAAATGGCACAAAGATCAGGTCTGGTTCTCCACAACTATAAACACCAGAAGGCTGCAACTGGAAAGGAAGGAAGACTGAGGCTAGTCTTAAGTACCTATGAAGACCCATATCCAAGCAAAACAGAGATTGCACATAGCCAGCTAGCTGCCAGTGTGTCTTCATTGATTCACAGGCCGCTGCTTCAGGTGGCTGTGTTATGACTGCGACAGTTGTGATTTCAGCCTAACCAGCTGGATGTAGAAGCCTTTTTAAATTTGTGCAGCTCCCAAAGCTGCATGTTTGCTACACGTTTGAGTTTTTGGTTGTTTCATTGTCCCACTGTGTAGCACAGGTTAAGCTGCAGCATGAGTTGTAACCCGGACCAGCTTCTAAAGTATGGCCCTTTTGCCTCCACCTTTTAGGTGCTGGAATTAGGAATATGCCATCATACCTGACTTTAAGAAGGCATAAGATTTATACCTCTGAAAGGAAATCAGTCATGCCTGATGTTAAATGAGTGGCTTTTAACAAATCTAACCTTAGTTGCCTCATCCACAAAAGCAGAAAAATGATCTTTGCCCTATACCCAAAGTAGAAATTTATTTAACAGGCGTGTATGATACATTTTTAAACGTTTTCTATTACTTTATTTTTTATTTTATGTATTTAAGAGAGTGGGGGCTGATGGAGAGAGAGAATGGGCTTGCCAGTGCCTTTAGCTACTGCAAATGAACTCCAGACACATGCGCCCCCTTTGGTATCTGGCTTATGTGGGTCCTGGGGAACCATACCAGAGTCCTTAGGCTTCCCAGGCAAATGCCTTAACCGCTAAGCTATTTTGCCAGCCCTGTTTTTTGTTTTGTTTTGTTTTGTTTGTTTTTATTTTATTTTATTTATTTTAGAGAAAGGGAAATAGAATTAGCGTGCCATCAGATTTCAGATGCTTGCATCACCTTTGTGCCTCTGGCTTATGGGGGTCGTTTGAAAATACATAGTAGGGCTGGGGAAATGGTTCAATGGTTAAAGCCCCTTGCAAAGCCTACCAGCCAGAGTTCTGCAGTACCATGTAAAGCCAGATGCCCAGGGTGGCACATGTGTGGAGTTTATGTGCAGTGGCAAGAAGCACCTGACAGCCACGCCCCCTTCAGGCTGTGCTGTGATGGGCAGATGGGTATTTGTGTGTGATGTGCATATGCCACTGGGCACATGTGGGGACCCTGAAGACAATCTTGGAGTGTTTGTCCTCTATTGGCACCTTGCTATGGCAGGGTCTCCCTTGCTAGTTCTTCTTTTGTTGTCGTTCCCTCCCCCCCCCCCCCCCCCCCCGCTATGCATGCACCAATAATCTGGGTCCTTCTAGCCCTGCCACCCATTGCCATAGGTGCCCTGGAATCATAAGATAGGTACCACTTTACCTCCAGCTTCATCGTGATTGTTGGGGAATTTAACTTGGGCCAGCAGGCCACACAAGCAGCTTTTTCCTCTAAAATCTAATGTACATGGCTGGGGAGATGGTTCAGTGGTGAAAGCACTTGCCCCACAGGTATGAGGGCCTGAAAGAGCTCAGTTCACCCAGCACCCTTGTAAACAGCCTTACATGCCAGTAGCTCCTGTCTTCTGTGGGAAGCAGCAACAGGAGAAACTTAGGTTTGCCTGTCAACCAGTTTGACCAGATTTGCACTCTAGAGAGAGATGGTCTCAAGGAACGCGTTGAGATCAGTAGAGGTGAACACCACATTCTCATGTGCGCCTCTGCCTCCTCTGCCTTATTTCAAACAGTGGCTATTTGGGTTTTGAATAATATAAACTGAGCGCTTTAACATCTTGAATATAGAAGAAGGTTCATTTCTAAGTCTCCTGACCCTTGCCATCATATTCTGCTGAATATACTCTCAGGAGCACTGTACATTGGTAATAGTGAAATGTGGGGTTTCCCCTTCTGAAATATTCTACATCAGCGGTTGTGTGTTGCCTTTAATATGTCCAGCATTAAAACCTTGGTATTATATGATTATGTAAGTTTCTGTTCAGTAGACAGAACAGTTTGTGGTTCAAAAGATCCAAGAGTTTGCCACTGATAGTATGTTATCTGATAAAAACCCAGGGCCTTGTGCATCGTAGGCAAGGGGGCTCTACTGGTGAGCTATATCCCAACCCAGGAGCTCTTGAACATTTCTATTCCAAGCTTGTGAAAGTACAGCAGGCAGCCGGGCATGGGAACACCCTCCTCATGCTGGCAGTCACTAGAGGGTGTGCTGGGTGATGGTGTACTCATGGATGAGGTAGACTAGATAGCGAAGTCCTCCAAAAAAAGCCAAAGTATAGGAAACAAGTGTTCCCAACAGCTCAGCATTTTTGCTGCCCACCTTTGTAGCTTACACATATAAAAAGTTGAGTTACTCTTCTCAACTAAGAATTGTGTTTGCACTTTTGAATATTGAAACGACGTTTCAGAATGGGTGTCTGAGTGCTACTCTTTGGGGTATCATTCTTTTCCATAGGTGATTGGAAGTGTCGGCATGCAGGACTAATGGCCTTATCTGCCATTGGTGAAGGGTGCCACCAGCAGATGGAAGGGATTCTAAATGAGATTGTGAATTTCGTTCTTCTTTTCCTTCAGGATCCTGTAAGTACCAATAAGTACTTGATTCGTAGTTATTACCATTGTTTCACATGGGCCCTATTCCCTTTACTAAGATGTGGAGCATTTTACAGCATCCCAGAGTGAGGTATGCAGCCTGCAATGCTGTTGGTCAGATGGCTACGGACTTTGCACCTGGTTTCCAAAAGAAGTTTCATGAGAAGGTAAGTGACAGGTTCTCAGATACCTATGTCAAACTTTATTTTGGTTTTTTGGGGTAAGCTCTCACTCTGGCCCAGGCTGACCTGGAACTCACTATGTAGTCCCAGGGGGTCCTTGAACTCATGGTGATCCTTCTCCCTCTGCCTCCCGAGTGCTGGGGTTAAAGGTGTGTGCCACCACAGCTGGTTCCCACGTCAAACTTTGAAAAAGGGATAAGCATTTCAAGACACAGGCTGATTGGTTGTCATTGTCCAGGTCATTGCCGCTCTGCTCCAGACCATGGAAGACCAAGGCAACCAGCGGGTGCAGGCCCACGCAGCAGCCGCTCTCATCAACTTCACTGAGGACTGCCCCAAGTCCCTGCTTATTCCGTACCTGGACAATCTGGTGAAACACCTGCATTCCATCATGGTGCTTAAACTCCAAGAGGTGGGTTGTAACTCTTCTCCAAGCCTCTGCATAGAATTTAGATTGATTAGATAGCTGGATGTATGCTGAGAGGGGGCAGGATTCATTGTGACACAGGAAATGCCCCTCCAGAAATAAACACAACACCAAATTGGGTGGAAAAGAGATTTGTTCACACAGTCTGGACTTAGTATAGCTCCTGAAAGACGCTGGCCCTGAATACCACATGTACTTAGTTTTTAGTGAGGAGCACAAGCAGGCGGGTGGTCCAGAAGCAGATACGTGGTGGTTAGCAGCTGCAATTCACACAAGGAAATGGGGGGGTGGGTCGTGCAAGGGAGAACTTTCAAACGGAGTATGCGGTGCGGTCTTACCTTCAGCAAGCATGACTGCCTGTCCCACAGCCTTGGCCAGAGGGGGTATTGGCTGTGGGCTGAGGAGGTGGCCTCAGGCCTTTGCTAGCAACGTTGTCACTCTTCACTGCTCCACTGCGCTCCCTCTTCTTCACCTGTATACTTTGTGTCTTTTACCTTACCTTAGGGGAACCCATTGGCATTCTTGGCATAACATCTGCACTATTAGTGCCCCTCCCTGATTCTTGACAAACCTAGATAAAAGGTTGAGAACCCTGGAAGTAAGATCACGACGAGCACAAGCCGTGGTTCCCACGCCCAAATAACTTCCCCTTGGTACCTTCCTTCTGTCCATCTAGCCTTAATTCTTTTTTTTCCCCCCATGGAAAACAATCACAGAATTATATCTGTTACCCTTTAATAAATCCTTTCTCCCATTGTCCACATCTGGTTCCCAGTCAACTACTCATTGGTTTTCTGTCACTGAGTTTATATTTGTCATAAGTTTCGTTTATATTTTTCTTTTAGAGTTCTACATAAAACATCCACGGGCTGGGGAGATACCTCAGCTTTTTTTTTTTTAAATTTTATTTATTTATTTATTTATTCGAGAGCGACAGACACAGAGAGAAAGACAGATAGAAGGAGAGAGAGAGAATGGGTGCTCCAGGGCTTCTAGCCACTGCAAACGAACTCCAGACGCGTGCGCCCCCTTGTGCATCTGGCTAACGTGGGACCTGGGGAACCGAGCCTCGAACTGGGGTCCTTAGGCTTCACAGGCAAGCGCTTAACCGCTAAGCCATCTCTCCAGCCCTGCCTCAGCTATTAAAGGCACTCACTTACAAAGCTTTCAGGTCTATAGCCTTAATTCTTCATAAGGGCCTAGTGTGATGAATCCACAGTTGGATGCCCTGCAATCCAAGAGCTGAGGAACTGGTTAGATTATCTTGATACAGCACCCCCAACCCCACCCCATCCAGGGTCTAAGCGTCCCCAGTCTGCGACCTTGATCTAGACCCAGTCTCCTGGGTTCTGAGAATGTAGGGTCCTGAGTCAACGAGGGGAGGGGAGGATTTGAATGTCCAGCAATTTCCTGTGCAACGTTGGCTGAGTCCTTTAAGAACTGCTGGACGTGAGTTTGTCCATATGCCCTGAGGTCCCTAGAGTGTCTCAAGAGCAGTAGTGGGGGAAGACACCAGAACAAGATTTCAGGAGAAAACTCATTTGTGAGGTGTGCAGCGTACTCTGAGCACAGTGTATGAATGGCAGAATTTCTGGCCAAGGAAGGCCTGTGTCCTGGCAGTGCTTAGCTACTGCAGTCTTTAAAGTTCTGTTCAGAGGATTGGGGTGATACGTGTGTAGATTCCAAGTTAGGCCCACCACTCTGGACACTTGCTGAGCAATCCTGCTAACAAAAACTGGGCCATTATCTGACGCAACGCTCATTGGGACTCCAGTGAACCAGGACACAGAACATCTCTTTGGCCTTTTCCTGTGCAGGAGAGGACGGCCTCTGCCCAGCCTGAAAACGCAGACTGTAACTAGCATGTACCGACATTCTGTACTGAGCTGGAGGTCCATGAGGTCCATTCTTACATGTCTAGGTGGATAGGCAAGTTCTCCTGGCCTGCTGGGCCAACACTGCCAATCTCAGAACCACCAGCTGTCTTTGCAACAGATCTTTCAAGGCTGTCTTTCCCAGATGAGTCACTTCATGGGCTGCTGGGTCAGGCTGCATGCAGTTCCCCTTTGGGACTATTATTTTCCTATCAGGGGTGATTAGCCAGCTCTAAAGATTCTCAGTTGTGCCTTGGACTGTTGCCTCTTTTCTTCTGTATTGTATACGAGCCACTGTGGTAGTGTGAAACAAACCTTTCGAGGGGTAGTGAGAGGGGGCCATGGGGCTATGACTTCATGGGGGCTGCTTGTTCTGCTGTCTGGTCTGCCAGCTGGTTTCCCCAGCTTACCCAGTCCTGATTCCTTAAGTGAGCTTGGCAGTGCACTGCTGCTGTGGCCCGAGGGGCTCAGACAGCTTCTAAGAATTCTGATTTCTTTGCCCCCTGACGTGAGCAGTCCCCTCTCTCAATATATTGCTCTATAAATGTGCAGGGTGGTGAAGGCATATCGAGAGTTGTATAAGTGGCTAGCTTTCCCTCTGTGAGGGAGAGTGCGTGGAGCTCGGCCTTTTGGGCAGACCAGTGACTGGGCAGTCGACCCTCGTCTATGTCTATGACCTGGTCTGTAGTGGTCACTGCATATTGGGTGTGGCACTCCCCTGCTGCGGGCTTCGGCACCTGTTGGTAAAATATCCCATCTCTGAGTTGAGAAGAGGCTCATCCTTAAGTCCAGGCAGCACTACTAGCCACAGGGGACACGGGTAAAGCTAGGTTTCAGCCAGTGTCCTTCCCATGGTTCACACCGATTGGAGCTTATGGCAGCCAGCACCCCTAAAGCTGCCCAGAGACCTTGGGCAAGGGTTGGTCACTGGTGTTGGTTTCGTTGATTCCAGTTCTTGAAACTGAAATAGTCTGGGGTAGGGGCCTGGTGTCTGGTAAGTTGCCTGGTCAACTCTGTTGCAGAGGGTAAGTGCCCACTGAGGTAAAACAGCTTCTTGCAGAACCACAGGTTAGGGCCTAATCAGATTCCATAGCCTCAGGGCCGTGGAAGCATTACAGCCATTCACACATTCATTCTCCATTCACTCAGAAGTCACACATTCCGGTTGTGACCTGACTTCAGCTTGGAGGCTTCATTGAATTAGTGAGGAGGAAATGAATAAGACAGGAGGCAGGCGCAGGCTCGCCGCAGGGATCTGCACGAGATAGGTCGCAGCTGAGCCGCTCAGGCCCGAGCAGGATGTTGTACACGCTCCCACATCTGCACAGTGGCTGGCAGGTAGACCAGGCCATTCTTTCTGAGGAGGACTGCGTGGTTGTCATTCGGTTTGGGCACGACTGGGACCCCACCTGCATGAAGATTGACGAGGTTCTGTACAGCATTTTTGAAAGGAAATGGAAGATAGTGGGAGATGTTCCTCATCTGTTATGAGCCCTGTTTGGATATCCCAGCTATTTTAAATCTGACAGGCTTCCCTCCCGCCACCGCCATGAACATCCGCAGTGCTCGGCCTGAAGACCTGATGAACATGCAGCACTGCAACCTCCTCTGCTTCCCCGAGAACTACCAGATGAAGTACTATTTCTACCACGGCCTGTCGTAGCCCCAGCTCTCCTACGTAGCTGAAGACAAGGACAGCAAGATCATGGCTACGTCCTGGCCAAAATGGAGGAGGATCCTGATGATGTCCCGCACGGACATATCACCTCCCTGGCTGTGAAACGCTCATACCAGCGCCTTGGCTTGGCCCAGAAGCTGATGGACCAGGCCTTACAGGCCATGATTGAGAACTTTAGTACCAAATATATGTCCCTGCATGTCAGGAAGAGCAACCGAGCAGCGTTGCACCTTTATTCTAATACCCTCAACTTCCAGCTCCATAAAGTGGAACCCAAATACTATGCAGATGGGGAAGATGCATATGCCATGAAGCGGGATCTCCCCCACATGGCGGATGAGCCGAGACGGCAGCAGGTGCCAAAGAAGGGCAAATACGTGGTTCTGGGCTCCAGAGACAGCCAGGAGACTCAGGAGAGCCTAGTTGGCAGTGATCGTGGGGGTGACAGCAAAGACGGTGCTGATGTCCAGGACAGCTCGGAAGACTTGCCCTTCACCTCCTAGAGTCTGCTTGAGCGTCACAGGTCACTGTGGTCTTCTCCACAGCATCTCTCGGCTTTAAAGTCTTCTCACAGTGACCTGCATTGCTTCTCATTTTGGACTCAGCACCCACTTTCACAGAGCCTACTGTGGTCATGAAGAAATGCCTGGATGCAGCTTGCTTAGCATGAGCCAAGGAATCTTGACTGCCGTGAGAGAACCTTCCTTGGCCTCCTCATCCCATGATACCACTGTGTTCTGTGGGCCGTGTCTGACTTTGGACAGTGGTTGTCCTGCAGAGGTCTCCTAGAATGCCAAACAGAAAGCAGGGACAGCTCCTGAAGGTCCCTATCCTTCAGGTTTTGCCTTTATCTAACTGAGTTTTCATCAGGATGATCGTGTCCCCTTTGTGTTTTGTTTTTTTTTCCCCCTTCTTCCTGAAAACTCCCTATGTCCTGTGCTGTTTTTTCTTCTGGGGGTATTTTTCCCTAAGTAGAAGGTGATAAAAATGTAGGCTTACGCTGTATGTGCATAATATGTAGATTTTAAGTAAAAAGACATACAGTAGTTAAATTGATCTATAATAAAAAGATAAATGCAAAAAAAAAAAAAAAGACAGGAGGCAGCCAGGCCTATGTGCCTTTAATCTCAGCACTCAGGAGGCTGAGAGAGGATTACTGTGAGTTCTAGGCCAACCTAAGATTACATAGGGAAATCCAGGTCTCCCTGCACTAGAGGAAGACCTTACCTCGAAAAACCAAAAAGAAGAGGGAGAAAGAGAAGGCATTAAACTTGGGCACAAAAAAAAAAATTGAAGAAGACCCAAGGTTTTTCCTTTATAGCCAGCTGTGCTCAGATAAAGCAAAATTGATTGCTAGTTCAGTGTAGATTGTTTCTGTAAACCTTTATTCCAAACCTTTAGCCTCTAACCTCTGGCTTCTAGAGAGACAATTTAACTTACTGTTTCAGAAAATCATTTTATAACTAGAAGTGAAGGGAAAATGGAAAACTTGCAGGTATTCATTGAAGTAATCCTTGCGTCTTCTTTCTCCTAGCTGATTCAGAAAGGCACCAAGTTAGTTTTGGAACAAGTTGTGACATCCATTGCATCAGTTGCAGATACTGCAGAAGAAAAATTTGTTCCTTACTATGACTTGTTTATGCCATCACTGAAGCACATTGTTGAGAATGCAGTTCAGAAGGAACTCAGACTTCTGAGAGGAAAAACTATCGAGTGCATCAGCCTCATTGGGCTGGCAGTGGGAAAAGAAAAAGTAAGTTACTTGTATTATATTCAGTTGGCTTCCTGTAATTTGACTCAGATGCATTGAAGCTACCTGCAAAGGGTTTTTTGTTTTTTTTGGGGGGGGGGTTGGGTTTTCGAGGTATGATTTCATTCTAATTCAGGCTGACTTGGAATTCACTGTGTAGTCTCAGGGTGGCCTCAAACTCACAGTAATCTTCCTACCTCTGCCTCCCAAGTGCTGGGGTCAACAGTGTGTGCCTCCAAACCTGGCTCTTTTTCTTTCTTTTTGATAGGTTTCTGAATAGCTAGATGCATTTTCCTGCATCTTTCCTTTAACATTGATTCTGGTTTTTTGTATGTAAATAAATCAGTACCCCTTTTTAACATAATTGTTAATATTAAGGATTCTTAACTCATGTATGCTCTTACTACAATTCCCTTTCCCTACCCCCATTCACCATCTGGAAGGTGTGTAAGGTTGGGCTTCCCATATTAAAACATTAGTTGCTTTTTTGGTAACCCAAAAACCAAGTACACTAGGCTGGAAATGTATGGGTGTACAACTCATACTGAGGACCACTGGCCAAGGTGTTTCTTTCTTAGCCAACATCTCAAAGTTGTACAAAATGGGATTGTGGCGTTTTCTAGCATGCCAGCTTCTTGTTGACCTTCACGTGCTGACTCGTCACTGTTAACATAGAAGCTTGCTCGCCCAGCATTTACCTTGTTGTGTTTGCTGCGGGGCACTGAGAGCCTTTTTTTTTTCTTTGAGGAAGGGTCTCACTCTCACCCAGGGTAACCTAGAATTTACTATGGAGTTTCTGGATGGCCTCAAACTCACTGCATTCTACTCTGTCTCCTTGGATCAAAGGCATGTACCACCATGTCTGCTTGTTTTTTGTTTTTTGTTTTTTTTTTTAATCTTAAAAGGTCTCCCCCCCCCCTTTTAAAATATTGATTTCTTTGTGAGAGAGCCAGCCGCTGCAAACAAACCCCAGACACATGCGCCATCTTGTCCATCTGGTTTATGTGGATCCTGGGGAAATCAGACCTGGGTCCTTTGACTTCACAGGAAAGCACCTTGACCGCTAAGCCATTTCTCCAGCCCTTAAATAATCTTTTTAAATATTGCTTGTTGCCAGGTGTGGTGGTGCACACCTTTAATCCCAGCACTTGGGAGGCAGAGGTAGGAGGATTGCCATGAGTTCAAGGCCACCCTGAGATGACAGAGTTAATTCCAGGTCAGCCTGGACCAGAGTGAGACCCTACTTCGAAAAATATATATATATAAAATAGCTTGTTTATTTATGTGCAAGCAGAGGGAGACACAGAGAGTGGGCACTCCAGGGCCTCTAGCCACTGGAGATTTGAACCCAGTTTGTTAGGCTTTGTCGGCTTTGCAAGCACCTTAACCTCTGAGCTATCTCTCCAGCCCAAGATGTTGTCTTGCAATTTTGTTATTGCATCAAATTCAGTAGTAAGACTATGGGGCTAGGGGCTGGAGAGATGGCTTAGCAGCTGAGGTGCTTGCCTGCAAAGCCCATGTTCGACTCTCCAGATTCCACATAAGCCAGACACACGAAGGTGAGGCAAGTGCAAGGTCGCACTGGGTGGCACAAGTGTCTGGAGTTCAATTGCAGTGGCTGAGGCCCTGGCACAGCAAATTTCTCTCTCTAAAAGATAGTAGTCTTGGCCTGCTTTAAAAGAATATGGTTCCGGGTGGGGGGGTGTCTCTGTGGGTAAAGCACTGTCTGTGAAAGCATAAGAACTTGAGTGAGTTGGAATCCCTCAGAGGAGGTAGAAGATGAGCACCAGTGCCCAGGGTTGTCCTGACCTCCACCCACCTGCCGGGCATGAAACCCCAGCACACAAACACTAACGATGTTGTGTGCTTTTCTCCATCTTCTCTAGTTCATGCAGGATGCCTCCGACGTGATGCAGCTCTTGTTGAAGACCCAGACTGACTTCAATGATATGGAGGATGACGACCCTCAGGTAGGGGTTGACTGCATTGCCTTTGACTCATGTGAGGAGTGGACAGACCAAGATGAAGGTTCTTAGTAATGAAGGATGGTTTTCTTTTCTTTTTCTTTTTTCTTTTTCTTTTTTTTTTTTTTTATTTATTTGAGAGCGACAGACACAGAGAGAAAGACAGAGGGAGAGAGAAAGAATGGGCGCGCCAGGGCTTCCAGCCTCTGCAAATGAACTCCAGACGTGTGCGCCCCCTTGTGCAACTGGCTAACATGGGACCTGGGGAACCGAGCCTCGAACCGGGGTCCTTAGGTTTCACAGGCAAGCGCTTAACTGCTAAGCCATCTCTCCAGCCCGAAGGATGGTTTTCTTAGGGTGCTCTGAACCTCTGACTTTAGAGGTGTTCTTCACTGACTACTATTCCTAGAGCCATGTTTTCTCAGTCTGGGCTGCTCCTTTTGAGTTTAGTTTGTTATTTGAGGGTTCTAGCCTATGTTATTTCTATCTGTCTCTTATCCCTTTCCCACATAAAACCTAAGCCCAGCAAGCTCAGAACCAGCAGTGCTCTCATTCTGCCATAGAAAGATATATATATATTCCACTAACCTAGAAGGCATACCGCATGCACACATGCCTGGTTAAATCCCATTCTCATTTCTCCTTTGTAAGGTTTTCCTTCTGTGCTTGCTCTCAGGAGCAGATCCTGATGACACTAATAGTAGCGGGTAACACGAGCATTCACAGGGCCTAACGTAACAAGGCACGGAGTCGTAATTATGGAATTAAACTTTGACTTTACACAAACATATTATAGTTATCTAGCACAGCTTAAATAGGAGGGTACCGTTTTTGTAAAGTGGCATATCAATATGTTTGTCTTTGTGTGCACAGGGGCAGAAAGGCTGGAAGGTTACTTTGTATTGTAAGCAGCTAATGGTGGGAAGGCTAAAGGGACTGTAAGCTGTAAGGAAGGTGTTAAGGGCTACAGCTGTTAACTTTTTATTTAAGATTTATGTGAAAAAGTGAGGGTGAGAGGGAGAATAGTTGTGCAAGGCCTCCCACTGCTGCAAACATGAACTCCAGACACATGGGCCACTTTCTGCTTTTCCATGGGTACTAGGGAATTGAACCTAGCTCAACAGGCTTTACAGTCAAGCACCTTTAGCCTCTGAGTCATCTCTCCAGCCCCAGCTGTTCACTTCACTATGAGTAGGTAGTGGACAGTGAGCTTTAGTGAGGACTTTATTTTTTACAGTGTAAGATTACTGCAGGAATTGTGTCTGCACACTAGGCAGGCAGACGAGTAGACAGTAGGGAGATAGTCTCTGTCTAGAATGTAGACCTGCTTGTCCATGGTAATGTGCTGGTGGTTGCGTTGGTAGAATCACCTCTCCCCCATACCCCATTTTGGCTTTTTGAGGTAGGATCTCGCTCTAGCCCAAGCTGTTCTGGAACTCACTATTTAGTCTCAGGCTGGCCTCAAACTCATGGGAATCCTCCTCCTGTCTCCCAAATGCTAGGATTAAAGGCATGTACCACCACACCTGGCTAGAATCACTAATTTTTTAGAAAGATTTTTTACATAATTGGAACAGATTATAGCCTTTTTAAGAGTTTTGGCAAAATTGGATATTCACCTTCAGAAGAATAAGATAAAACTAACGGTAATTTTATCATGAGGGGGAAAGTAGGATAGCCTCACCTGCCATTCCTCAGCCAGTCTAGATTCATAGGGCCTTCAGGATAGATTCCGAGCATTGTCAGTGACCTTAGGAAAAGGCCATGAGCATATCACAAGATCTTGTTTCTTGGAAATACGAAAAAGACATTATCATGCCTTACTTACCTATTGTCTTCAAACTCCTTAACTTGTTTTCCAGATCTCTTACATGATCTCAGCATGGGCCAGAATGTGCAAAATCCTTGGAAAAGAATTTCAACAGTACCTTCCAGTGGTTATGGGGCCTTTAATGAAGACAGCTTCCATTAAGCCTGAAGTCGCCCTTTTAGACAGTAGGTGTCTTCAAAAGAACACATTCATTCCAGTATTTTCTCTGCTATGTTTTGTTTTGTTTTCAAATGTATTTGTTGTCTTTCTGTTAATAGCCCAAGACATGGAAAATATGAGTGATGATGATGGCTGGGAATTTGTGAACCTTGGAGATCAGCAGAGTTTTGGTATTAAAACTGCAGGTCTAGAAGAAAAATCAACTGCTTGCCAGATGTTGGTATGGGATTGTGTTTTTATTATATTTTGTTTTATTTTAAATTTTTATTTGTGTGTGTATGGGCACACCAGGACCTCTGTACACCAGATGCTTGTACCACTTTTTATATTTTATTTATTTATTAGAGGGAAAGAGAGAGGCAAAGAATGGGCGTGCCAGGACCTCCAGCCACTGCAAACAAACTCCAGACGCGTGCGCCCCCTTTGTGCATCTGGCTTACGTGGGTCCTGGACAATCGAACTGGGATCCTTTGGCTTTGCAGGCAAACGTCTTAACCTCTAAGCCATCGCTCCAACCCCAACTTGTGCCACTTTTTTGTGTTTGGCAACTTGAGAATTGAAGCCAGGCCGGCAGGCACCTTCAACCGCTAGGCCCTTTTACTATATTTTATGTGCTGTTATGATGCATTTACATATATTTCATAAAGTGCTTTAGTAGCTGCTGCACAAATGTTTTGAAGAAGTAGAAATATTTCTTAAAGAAAAATTCACCTTTTACCCAATGTTTTGTACTTCTTGATTTCCATGCCTTACATGCCGGGTGTGGTGGCGCACGCCTTTATTCCCAGCACTCAGGGAGGCAGAGATGGGAGGATCACAGTGAGTTCGAGGTCACCCTGAGACTCCATAGTGAATTGCAGGTCAGCCTGAGCTAGAGTGAAACCCTACCTCAAAAAAAAAAAGAAGAAAAGAAAAAGAAACCTTATGTTATCTCCTATTGTAATCAAAACCAGTGAAGATGACGAATTGCAGAGTTTAAAGTATGAGCTTTGTGAATGAAGGGTTTTTGTCTATTTTGTGTGTAATCTATAGTAGGTGGCTGAGAATATGTCTGGAATAAGTGAACAGCTGCGCTGATGGTAATAAAAGTAAAGCTAGGGGCTAGAGAGATGGCTTAGCCGTTAAGCCATTTGCCTGCAAAGCCAAAAGACCTTGGTTTGATTCCCCGGGACCTAAGTAAGCCAGCTGCACTAGGTGGCACATGTGTCTGGAGTTTGTTTGCAGTGGCTAGAGGCCCTGGCACACACATATATCTCTCCACCACCCCCCTTTTCTCAAATAAATAAGTAAATAATTTTTTTAAGCACACTGAGCCTGTCTGATTTCAGCTGTGTAAGAGCCTTGCATGTGCATTGTAGGGAGAGCGTGCACATGTTCCAGGGGCTGGGAGCATATTGCTCAGTGGTAGAACACTGGAGTGGCGTGGGCAAGGCCCCAGGTTTGATTTCTCAGCACTAAAGGAAAAAATGAAACTGGAACATGGATCTTAATTTTTTTTTCCAATACTTTTTTTTTTGTTGTTGATGTTTTTCAGGTTTGTTACGCTAAGGAACTAAAGGAAGGTTTTGTGGAATACACTGAACAAGTTGTCAAACTGATGGTCCCCCTACTGAAATTTTATTTCCATGATGATATCCTTCAACAGTTGGGTGTAAAACATGTGTAGATTTGGGTGGGCTGAAATACATATCACCATTATTGTTTTGCACTAGCTGTAGTTTCAGGTAACACACTTGGTTCTCTGTGTATATATGCCTTTGTTTCTCTCTTCTTGTACCAAAAGCCTGGGAAAGAAAATGTAAAGATGGGCATGGCTCATGCCTATAATCTAATCTGAGCACTCGGCAGCCTGAGGTAGGATCACCATGAGTTTGAGGCCATCCTGGTCTAGGGTGACTCAAAAAATGATAATAACTTTTAGAACTAATATTTCATTAGCAAATGTTAACAAGATAATTTTTCTGAATTTTGATTTTCCAAGATAGGGTCCCACTCTATCTAACCAATACTGACCTGGAATTTAGCATGTAGTCTCAGGCTGACCTCAAACTCATAGCAATTCTCTGGCTTCAGCCTCCTAAGTACTGGGATTAAAAGTGTATGCCACCACCCCTGGCCCAAATATGACTTTTGTTTGTTTTGTTTTGTGAGTTAGGGTCTCTCTCTCTGTCTAGCACAGGCTGACCTGGAATTCAAAATGTAGTCTCTAGCTAGCTGGCCTTGAACTCACAGCAGTCCTTCTGTCTAGGCCTCCTGAGTGCTGAGATTAAAGGTGTGGCAGCACATGTGGCCCCCTGGGCATCTGGCTTACGTAGGCCTTTGGAAATCGAACCCAGGTCCTTAGGCTTCGCAGGCAAATGCCATAACTGCTAAGTCATTTCCCCAATCCCTGCCAAGTATTTTTTAATAGTAGGAAATAATACTATCTTTCTTCGTACATTTCCGACCCATTGATAGTTTGTTTACTAAATGATTCAAAACTTCAATCCCAGTGCATAGAAGCTGAGGTGGTAGAACAAATTGGAGGCCAGCCTGGGTTGGAGTGACTGTCAAAAAAATAAATAAATGGGGGGCTGGAGAGATGGCTTAGTGGTTAAGCGCTTGCCTGTGAAGCCTAAGGACCCTGGTTCGAGGCTTGATTCTCCAGGACCCACGTTAGCCAGATGCACAAGGGGGCGCACGCGTCTGGAGTTCGTTTGCAGTGGCTGGAGGCCCTGGCATCCATTCTCTCTCTCTCTCTCTTTCTCTCTATCTGCCTCTCTCTTTCTGTGTCACTCTCAAATAAATAAATAAAAATGAACAAAAAACTTTTAAAATAAATAAATAAATGGGGCTTCAGAGAGAAAATCCATCATTGCAAATGTGTGTAGCACCTCTCAGGGAGAAATATCTTCTGAAATCTGTATGCCAGTGTTCTTTCTCACCCTCAAGTTCTTTGTGGGCATAATTAATAAGTATAGCTACATTTTTATGCCTCACACAGAAATTTTCATAGGTGAGTAAAATAAGGATGACGAAAGGCAAAGATAGAAGCCAGTCTGAAACCTGGATCAAGTTGACTCCAAAGACCTTTGTCATAATTCCTGTTAATGCCATGAGAGCATTTTGCTAGCAGACTTCCCATGATGCAGGGGCCAAGCAGAATTACTTTAAGAGGAAGCTATCACGGCCTTATTTTATAAATGGTGGTAGACAGGGAAAGACAACTTAGTCTTCACTGAAAACCAGCAGAGCCAGTATAGAGCTCCTCAGTTTTCGTAGAAAGAGGTAGCGTCCTTTGCAGTTATTACAAGCCAGAGCAGTAAGAGGCCCTTTCCTCTGTCGTGGTCATCCTTCCTGTGTTGTTTTCATACACACTTGATACTTACCACAATTCTCACTGGAGACGAATAGAACTTGCCCAGCTCTTGTGCTAGTGTGCATGTAAGTGGAATGGTGGAATGCTCTTGAGCTGCCTTGGGGATCACATTTCCTTAACCACAAAACGCGTTCGAGTGGCAGCCGCGGAGTCCATGCCTCTTCTCCTAGAGTGCGCACGAGTCCGCGGTCCTGAGTACCTTACCCAGATGTGGCATTTCATGTGTGATGCTCTCATCAAGGCCATTGGCACAGAACCGGATTCAGATGTGCTCTCAGAAATAATGCATTCTTTTGCAAAGGTGAATGTTTTCCCCAGTATCTTATGAAATGTGTTTATTTATTATTCTTGGAGAATAAGTTAGATTTTTTTCATATGTTGTAAATTTTGAGCGGGGGTGCTGAAAATGATCCAATTTCTTTGTTGTTGTTCTCACACTTTAGTGGTCATTTCTGTTTGTTTAGAAATAGACACTGGAGGCCAGGTGTTGTGGCACACAACTTTAATCCCAGCACTTGGGAAGCTGAGGTAGGAGGGTCTCTGTGAGACCAACCTAGAGCTACTGAGTGCCACATCAGCCTGGGCTAGAGTGAGACCAAAAAAAGACACTGGAGAAATGGGAAGATTGCTTTAGGAAGGTATTAGACATAGAGGGAATGGTAAGGACAAGGCATTCGTGGTAGCATGCATTTCTTAGAATCACAGGCATTCTGAATATGCTTCTTAGTCATGATGATTCTACAGTTAATGTCTAGCTCCTGCCCATGCCTACATTGACCTCTTGTCACGCCACACCATTGCTTGATCTGTATAGTCCCGCAAGCCCAGCACATGGCAGATTGAGACCATCCTAGGCAAGAGAGCCTGTTAGGGGGGAAAAAAAAAACACCTCATTTGATCTCCTCAAGAAAGTTATTTTAGTCTGTTAGGATTTGTAGGCTTTGCAGGCACCTTAACTGGGGAAATGACTTAGCAGTTACGGCATTCGCCTGCGAAGCCTAAGGACCTGGGTTCGATTTCCCAGTGCCCACGTAAGCCAGATGCACAGGGGGCCACATGTGCTGGGCTTAGTCTGTGCCTTTGTAAACACAATATAAATAATCTCTTCTAACTCCTCTTTAAAGTGATGTCCTGTAAACTAATGGAAACCAAGTACATACGTATTCATGTGGTCATTACTCCTCTGTGGTAATTGCACTGTGTGCATTTCTTCTCAGACTTTACTTATTTATGGTTATTAATGGAGTTTAATTGTCTTCACTCTCACTAGTGCATTGAAGTGATGGGAGATGGCTGCCTTAATAACGAACACTTTGAAGAATTAGGAGGTATATTGAAAGCAAAACTAGAAGAACATTTTAAAAACCAGGAATTGCGGCAAGGTAAGTTTTCTGAGCTTTTATTTCTGAACAAAATCCTTGACCTTTTTGGTGATTATTTAAAAACATGTATTTGGGTGTGTTTTAGTTAAAAGACAAGATGAAGACTATGATGAGCAGGTTGAAGAGTCACTGCAAGATGAGGTAAATTTTTTTAGAACTTCGTTCTCATGACTGTTTGCATCAGAAATAATAACACATCTTCCTTGTTATTCTGATACAGTTAAACATTTTCCAGACAAGTCTGGCATCTCTTGATTTACAGTACGAGTAAATTTGAAATTCACTGGCGTTTTGGTTCTTTGTGTACATTTTATTGTGCTTCATACGTCAAAATGCCATTGTTTACTTGGTGTCTTTTCATACAGCCATTTGTATTGGGGTGCTTCGCCATTTTAAATCTGAACGTCCTCAGATCTAGTGCTAATGATCACCCTGAGAGACAGTCTGAGGCTTTTTATTTTTATTTTATTTTACGATGATGGCAATTGAATCTAGAAACTTGTGCATTTATAGGCAAGCACTAAACCCCCCAAGTTACATCACCAGCCTTCTTTTTACTTTTAATTTATTTATGGGGGAAAAAAGCTTTTTTTACTGCCTTTAGACAGAAGAGTACAGGAACTTTTACTTTTATTGAAAATCTACATCTTACCCCGCAACCCAGGCTAGGCTTGAACTTGTGTCCTCTTTCCTTGGCCTTCTTAGTTGGGATCACAGGCCTGTACCACCAAGCACAGCGAGGCTGTACTTGGTGTCTCCTCCTCAGACTGGCCGTCAGCTGTGTCTGCACTGTGACTGGATGCCGCCCGTGGCCATCTGGCCTGGGCTTGCATGTGCTTGTGCCCCCACGCCGTGTAAGCGTGCACTGCCACTGGGTCTCCCACCATGCCACCCCCAAACACGGAAATGTCCTTCTGAAAACAAACTAGTGAGTGGTTGACCAGGGGTGCATTTTGACCTGTCTACTTTAAATGTTCCAGAAAAAATTTTTGCAGTTAAATTCCATACTTCACACCATTTCTTTTTTGGCTGGCAGGACATATACCTAGTCTTCAAGGATACTTTAGTCACTACATTCTTTTTTTTTTTTTTTAATTATTTTTGGGGGGGGGTTGAGGTAGGGTCTCACTCTGGTCCAGGCTGACCTGGAATTCACTATGTAGTCTCAGGGTGGCCTCAAACTCACGGTGATCCTCCTACCTCTGCCTCCCCAAGTGCTGGGATTAAAGGCGTGCGCCACCACGCCCAGCTTAGTCCCTAGATTCTTGATAAGGACTTAAGATGGGAAATTTTTTAATTTTTGATACTTTAGGGGGTTTTAACCAGCTATATGTTGTGTTTCTGTTTTAGGATGAGAATGATGTTTATATTCTGACAAAAGTGTCAGATATTCTGCACTCAATATTCAGCAGCTACAAGGAGAAGGTGTTGCCATGGTTTGAACAGCTGCTTCCGCTCATCGTCAACCTGATTGTAAGTACTTCCCGCCCAGAGGTTGTTTGCGTACTTAGCTGGAATGCTTTTATTACAGCATGGAAAATCTTAAACTTGAGGTTAAAATGGGTCTCAGCAAGGGAGTTTTAGCTATTCTGTCACTCTCAAATAAATAAAAATGAACAACAACAACAAAACTAGCTGTCACTGTTCCCACTTACTAACTTAACAGGGAAGAGAGAATGTGACACAGAAAGCCTAACAGCCGGCCGTGGCAGCGCACGCCTTTAATCCCGGCACTCGGGAGGCAGAAGTAGGAGGATTACTCTGAGTCTGAGGCCAGCTTGAGACCACCTAGTCAATTCCAGCTCAGCCTGGGCTAGATCAAGACCCTATTTCAACAACCCCTCCTCAAAAAAAATCAACAGTGGGGCTGGAGAGATGGCTCAGCAATTAAAGGCACTTGCTGACTAACAGCCTTGGTTCAATTCCCCAGTACCTGCATAAAGCCAGATTCACAAAATGGCACATGCAACTCGAGTTCCTTTGCAGTGGCATGAGGCTTTGGTGCATCAGGTTCCTCTTTTTCTCCTTGAAAATAAGTGAAAATATTTTTTCAAAAATGAATAGCTAAAGCTGGGCTTTGTGGCGCCCAGCACTGGGGAGGCAGAGGTAGGATCACTCTTGAGTTTGAGGCCACCCTGAGACTACATACACTACGTGAATTGTACAGGTCAGCCTAGGCTAGAGTGAGACCCTGCCTTGAAAAACCAAAAGAATATTTTAATTGTAATTTTAATTTTGGGTTTTTTTAAACATATGGGTGCTCCTGGGCTTCCAGCCACTGCAAACAAACTCCAGATGCATGTGACGCCTTGTGCATCTGGCTTACATGGGTCCTGGGGAATCAAACATAGGTCCATCGGTTTTGCAGGCAAGTGCCTTAACCTCTATGCCATCTCTCCAGCTCCCCCTTTAAATTATTTATTTGTTTATTTGAGAGTGACGGAGAAGGGGGGGTAGAATGGGCGCGCCAGGGCTTCCAGCCACTGCAAACAAACTCCAGATGCATACGCCCCCTTGTGCATCTGGCTAACATGGGTCCTAGGGAATTGAGCCTTGAACCAGGGTCCTTAGGCTTCATAGGCAAGCGCTTAACTGCTAACCCATCTCTCCAGCCCTTTTTTTTGGGGGGGGGGGGTGGTAGGGTCTCGCTCTAGTCCAGGCTAACCTGGAATTCACTATGTAGTCTCAGGGTGGCCTTGAACTCACGGTGATCCTCCCACCTCTGCTTCCTGAGTGCTGGGACTAAAGGCATATGCCACCGCGCTGGCCCTGGTACTCTTCTCTTTCTTACCCCCTCTTTCTCTGTTAAATAAAGAAAAATAAAATATTTTTTTTAAAAAAAAACTCATAAATTAGGGCTGGAGAATTGGCTCGGTGGTTAAGGTGCTTACTTTCAAAGCCTTAACAACCTGGGTTTGATTTCCCCAGTACCCACCTACAGCCCGATGCACAAAATGGCACATGTGCCTGGAGTTTGTTTGCAGCGTCTGGAGGCCCTAGTACACCCATTCCCTGCCTCTGTCCTTCCTCGCTGACCCCCCCCATCAGTGCTTTCAAATAAACATTTTTAAAGCCCATAACATTTAAAAACTCATAAATTAACAGCCACAGTCAGATGTTTTCCATGTGTTTGTTTATTGGAATAGTAGAGATCAAGTGCTCTTATCACTAACACTGAATCATCCCTCCCATTTTATTTTATTTTATTGTTTTTCCAAGGTAGGGTCTCACTCTAGCTCAGGCTGACCTGGAATTCATTAAGGTGTTAGGGTGGCCTTGAACTCAACAGTGATCCTCCTACCTCTGCCTCCGGATTGCTGGGATTAAAGGTGTGCGTCACCACACCCAGCTCCCTTTTTATTTATTTTTTTTTTTATTTGTTTGTTTGTTTTTATTTTGAGACAGGGTCTTGCTTAGTTTTCTGGACTAATCTTAAATTTGTGATCCTCCTACCTCAGCCTCTTAAATGCTGGGATTAAAGTAAAGGATTGCACCGTCACCCCTGGCTCCATCTTTTTTCATTGCTGTGATTTGTAATATGTTTACATTGTCTTGGTTTGGGGAAAGAAGGAGTTTGTGATGGAATCTCTGTGGCACAGTCTGGCCTAAAGGTCTGGGTTCAAATGACCTCTCCCCTCTTTCCCCAGCCTCCTGTGCACCTAGGATTGTGGACACAGCAATACTCGTGGTTGTCTATGTCTTGTTTTTTTTTTGTTGTTGTTGTTGTTTGTTTTGTGTTGTTTCCCTCTTTTTTTCACTCTTTAGTGTTTTATGTTAGCATACAAAGTAATGGTTATCAAAGCCAATTTGGATATGTGCCTGCTCCTGTCAGTTCTTCCTGTGACAAAGAGCTTTGCAACAAATCTCAGAAGTCTTAATTTCATTTTGATTAAGTGTCTGTAGTTAGGATGCGTTCGTTTCCTGTGTTGGGTCGTTGTAAGCAGCTAGCCCACAGAATTTGTTTGCATTCTTCATGTCCATGTTGAGTACTTACAAGAGAATCTCTTTTGTAGTGTCCACACAGACCATGGCCAGACAGACAGTGGGGATTGTGCATCTTTGATGATATCATAGAGCACTGTAGTCCAGCCTCGTTTAAGTACGCAGAATATTTCCTAAGGCCAATGCTCCAGTACGTGTGTGACAACAGCCCGGAAGTCAGGCAAGCAGCTGCATACGGCCTGGGAGTCATGGCGCAGTATGGTGGAGATAACTACCGCCCGTTTTGCACAGGTATGTGTTCACGCGGTTCAAGCTCTGCACTCCAGGCAGCCTTTCTTCCTGGTCTTGTCCTCCTCACCCCACCCTGGACGTTGCGCCTCTTTCTGCTCCTCTCTTTCCCGCCTATAGCACTGAAAATGCTTCCTGTTTACTTTCTTGTGCCCCTTAAATTCATTTCTGTGACCCTCAAGCCAGGAACACAAACCTTTCAGAGATGAAATAATTTATGTTCATTTGCATTACTTGTGAGGTCTGATTGGCCTCTTGTAACACTTGTTTTAGAAGCACTTCCACTGCTTGTTCGAGTTATCCAGTCTGCAGATGCAAAGACCAAAGAAAATGTCAACGCCACGGAGAATTGCATCTCGGCCGTAGGGAAGATCATGAAGTTCAAGCCGGACTGTGTAAACGTGGAAGAAGTCTTGCCACACTGGTTGTCTTGGCTTCCACTACATGAGGATAAAGAAGAAGCTGTCCAGACCTTCAGTTATTTGTGTGACCTGATCGAAAGGTAAGAAAGCACACACCAGGAACATGGAGGTTTAGCCCCACGCCTGTGCCCAACCCAGTTTTGTAGGTAATAAGATCTATCTTTGAGTTACTCTTTTTGTAATTCAGTAGATGAGACACGATCACAAGTAATGATCTAGTGTTCTGTTGTCTGCTATCGCTGTTATAGAAAAGATTATGGTTTTCTCTGTGTCCAAGAATTAGTGCTAGCCAGGTATGGTGACACATGCCCATAATCTCAGCACTAGGAAGGCTGAGGCAGGAGGATTGCCACAAGTACAAGGCCAACCTGAACTAGTAAGATCCTGTCTTACAAAAACGTAAGTAGTGACGTAAGAGAAGTATACCATCAGGATCAGGCTGTAGCCCTGTGCCGGCTTATACATTCTGAATTTTGCCTGTGAATATATATATATGCATGCATGCATGCATGCATGCATACATACATACACACACACACACACATACATACATATATATACATACACACACACATATGGTGTGTGTGTTGGTTGGTTGGTTGGCTTTGTTTCTGTTTTCTCATGGTAGGGTCTCACTGTAGCCCAGGGTTGCCTCGAACTCACGGCAATCCTCCTACTTCTGCCTCCCGAGTGCTGGGATTGAAGTGTGCCACCACGCCCGGCTTCCATGAATATATCTTAAGAGCTGCAGCAGTGGCTGTATAAACTTTTGTTTATTTGCAAGCAGAGAGAGAGGATGGGCTCACCAGGACCTTCAGCATAGCAAATGAACTCCAGACACATGTGCCACTTTGCAGCTGGTTTTATGTAGGTACTGGGGAATCACACTTGGATTGTTAGGATTTGCAGGTAGGCGCCTTAACCACTGAGCAATCTTTCCAGCCCAGCTATAGAAACTTTTGAAGTGTGACATTCAGTATTTATTTCTCAGTGTTTGAGTCCACATTCCCCTAGATATTTGTTCTTTGCTTTGTCACTGGGAAACTGCTAGTCCCTGCAATTTGTAGCAATAAACCAGTGGGCACATTCTTTCATTCCTTTTTGAGTTCGGGTTCCTGAGGATGTTATGTGCCCCGTGAGAACCTGAGGAGTGTGGTAGCTGCCTGTGGACAACACTGCCTGTGCCTGCTCCTACATCTAAAACGACTATCTTCTCAGTCAGGCTATTTGATCATCACCTTGGAAGTAGCTATGCACTCAGTGACGGCGTAGACTTCCACTTCAGTGAACTATTAGGTTTCTTTCCATTGGGCCTGCCTGGAACTCATTTCCCAGCTTGCTCTTGACATACTCACATAATCCTGTGAAGTTCATTCAGGTTTATTTTAGAAACTGGTTACTTGTTAAGTTGGTCGGGTGTAAGACTCTGCTCCCCCACCCAAAACAAAAGTCACAAGAGATAGAAAAATTTTTATTTTCTTCTGGGTTACATAGGAAGAAACTGCAGGGGAGATATATGAAACTGGCTGGCTTGGACGCTTGGAACTGGGGAGATGGGAGATGGCTCAACTGGTAAAGGCACTTGTTTGCAGAAGCCTGCCAGCCCACTTCAATCCCCAGTAGCTGCACAGGCGATGCATCCAGCGTGCATTTGCAGCCACAGGAGATGTGGCGCAGCTGTGCGCTGCTTTCTTCCTCTCCCTCTCTGTGCATCCCTCCCTTCCTCTCTCACAAATAATTTTTTTTGAGACAAGCCCCACAGACTGTCCTTTTTTAATAAGAGAATTGACACTCCAGCTGCTGCAGTTGAACTCCAGACATGTGCACTACCTAGTGTGCACATGCGACCTTGTACAAGTGTGTCTCCTTGTGCTCCTGGCTTACATGGGACCTGGAGAGTAGAACATGGGTCCTTGGGCTTTGCAGACAAGCGCCTTAACCACTAAGCCATCTCTCCAGCCCAACAAATAATGTTTTTGTTGTTGGTTTTGGTTTTGGTTTTGGTTTTTTGAGACAGGGTCTCACTCTAGTCCAGGCTGACCTGGAATTCACAATGTAATCTCAGGGTGGCCTCGAACTCACAGTGATACTCCTACCTCTGTCTCTGGAGTGTTGGGATTAAAGGTGTGCACCACCACGCCTGGCAACAAATAATTTTTTAAAGATACTTTGAAGCCAGGCATGGTGGCGCACATGTTCAAGGCAAGCCTCGGGTAGAGTGGGAACCCTCTTCATGTAAATAAAAGGCACTTGATAGATGAAAGAGAAGCATGTTGTGAGAGCCTGTGTGGTTAGTCTTTGCACATCTCACTCACAAAGGCCATTTCCTCTTGCAGTAATCACCCAATTGTTCTTGGCCCAAACAATACCAACCTGCCCAAAATATTCAGCATAATCGCAGAAGGACAAATGCATGAGGCCATTAAACATGAAGATCCCTGTGCCAAACGTCTGGCTAATGTAGTTCGCCAAGTACAGGTGAGTTGCTTTGGTGCTTTTGGTTTTGAGGTTTTTTTTTTTTTTTTCCATGTTTTTAATGTGTGTTAGTAAGTAAAATCTGAGTTTTTTAATGTTCTCATTGAAGACTCATTGTTTTTTTTTTAAATTTATTTTTATTAAGAAGAGAGTTGAGAATGCAGCCACTGCAAATAAACTCCAGATGCATGCGCCACCATGTGCATCTGGCTTACATGGGACCTGGAGAAGCAAACTTGGGTCCTTAGGCTTCACAGGCCTTAACCACTAAGCCATCTCTGCAGCCCCTCATTGGTTATTCGTAACCTACCTCTATGTTCTCATTATTCATTAGAAGTAAAATCTTCATTTTAAGTTTGCAATTTCAAGCCTTCCCATTTGGCACTAAGTAAATATAGCTTACTCTGTATAGTTTTTATGCATGTCTGAAAGGAAAATGGGTAATTTTAATTAGTTGTAAGTTAGCAAAAATGTTTGAATGATTTTTACTTGTGATAGATAGGGCACTTTAATGGGAAATGGACTTTGAAGAAATGAATGACTCACCTGCTTGTGCAGTTCAAGCTGAGTAGAGAGGTGTGTTAGGGTGTTACCATGCGTGTTGACTTCTAACCCTTCCAAGCACTCACCTGGCCCATCTTACGATGCCCATCTTTTCTTCTTCCCCAGACTTCTGGAGGACTATGGACTGAGTGCATAGCCCAGCTCAGTCCCGAGCAGCAGGCGGCCATCCAGGAGCTCCTGACCTCTGCTTGAAGGGCCTTACCACCACCTGCCAGAACTACTCCAAATAAACGCTTACCCTTTTGTTTAGGTTCCTTTGTTTTGTTTTGAGCAAGAGAGCAGTAGAGCTGTGTAGGCCGGTCTTCGGGAAGGAGGGCTGCGCGCGCAGGAGCCGCCGCCTGCGTGCCGAGTGCAGTTGCGGAGGATCTCTGAGAGCACTGGAGGCGCCCGTAAGCCCCACAGTAGCACTGAAGAGTATTTTTCTATTGGTGTATCCCACCCATGTGAAGGGAAAGGAAATAAAATTAACTTTTCTCAGTAGACATAAGGAAATTTAAGGAAAAACAGCTTTAAGATCAATTAATCCACATAGATGTGTGTGAAAACAAACTGCTATACAGCCTAGTGTGCATTCTATCGATCGGAGTGTGAGCTTGTGGGATAGAAGGAAGCCTCCACCCAGCAAACCGGGTGAAAAACCTGATGACAAACACGAAGCGTGAGGATGTCACATTTGATGTCACTTTGGTTCTTTTCCCCAAGAGGCTTATGCGGTGACGCAGCATGGAGGCTTCCGGCTTCCAGCCCTTGAATGTGAAGTGTCGTTGGCATGTCTGGCAGTCGTCTCTCGTTCACTCCTCAATAAACAACATTGAAATACAAGAGGCTTGTGTAAAAGCTCAGTATTGTCTGCCTTTGGTTCATTACTGTTCTAAATATAAGAATAATTAATATTTTTTTATAGTAGCTATGGCTCTGAATGGTGTTCTTTCCCCTTAGCATTTTCCTTGTGCAATTCAACCTTAAAAGTACATCTAGTTTTTACTGTCTTTCACATAATTTAAGCTAAGTTATGATATACCCCACCTATTCTGTTCAGTTGATATTTTTAAGGTTTGCAAATTCAGGTTTTAAAGCTAGGATGTTCTGGTTAGATCACAAAGATTTGGCTTCGTATCCTTATTGCAAATTGTAATTGTTTTAGAGCCACACACAACATTTGAACTTTTTAGTTTTACAGTCAATATTGTGGCTAAAGTTATTTACTGAAAATTTCAGTAAAATGTGTGAATGGGTTTTTTTCTTTATGTATTAACCTCAGCAGTGACTGAAGCTGTTGTTTCTTTAAATAATTTTTGTAAGGGATCTTAACAGATTTCTGTTGAAAACTTCAGTGTTAAAAATTTTTATAGTTTGTACTAAATTCAACCGTGATATAAAAACAAGTTTTATGCATAGATCAGAATTTAAAATTAAAGGTTTTTTCTTTAAATGATTTGCATTACTTTATTAAAATGAAGTCTGAAATGGATAAGGATAAAAGGAATTCTCCTTGGACGGCTCAGTGGTTGGCAGGTCTGGGTACATGTGGCAGGAACCATCCTGAGTGACGTCCCCAGCCGCCACTGCTGCGGCAGGTGCTCATCGGGCTCTGCGGAGGCGGTGTGCTGAGCCGCTGGGCTGCTTTCTAGCGGGCGGTCGCGTGAGGAGCACAATGGGGACTGGAGTAAGGCGTGTGCTGGCTCCTCTAGAGCAGCCCGACGCCCTAGGTCTTGTGCTAACGCCCAGTGCTCGAACAGTAAGTTTCTTCATTTGAATTACTGCTACACTTGGAGAAAAGAACATTTGGGAAGCATGAGCTGCCTTCTCACAGTCGACCTAACGATGTGCTCAGAAGATGGGGCCTTTTCAGAGGACCGTTGTGCTGCCCGAACCCCCCAAGTGAGCACTGGAGGCATAGTCAGAAGGGGGCCTGAAGGCGCCGAGCACGGGCTCACGTGCAGACTGCCTGCATCTCTTCCTGTTTTTCTGTTTTTAATTGGGTGTATTTGCAAACAGAGAGCAAGCGTGGGCACATCAGGGCCTGGCGCCACCGCTGACCCGTATCTTCCCCCCACATATCTTGTGATCACAGTAGAAAAGCAAGGGAGGAATTGGAATTGAGTCAAGTTGGGAAGGTTGATGATCAAGGCTACTGATGGAGCGTGACTCTGAAGTTCAGGCTCGGGATGTGATGCTTTAAGACCTAACGGTTCTTTTAAATCCCCAAGGTAAACACTTGGAGACCTCATGCTGTCAGTGAACTCAATTATTCCCCCTTCGCATGTCAGCAATTGATGACTTACACACGAAGTATTTCTCAACGGGGGGAAAACACGTGACTTTCAGCATTTTCTGGGGATTTTGTAACAAATTACAACACGTATTGGAAATTTAGCATAATGTAATTTTGAGTATTTCTTTTCATGCTGTTAATTGGAAGTAAACTTGCCTTTAGTAATTGGATATTCTGTGATGAGAGGCACCTTTATCATAACTCAGGTTGTAGCTTAGCAGAGCTTCAAGTGAATCCCTAAGTAGATAAGTGTCGTGATGCTCCTCTTGGTTTCATCAACAAGGGTCTGTACGCAGTGAAGCAAGCAGTGCGTGATCTAGGCGTTGCGAACAGTTGGCCTATTTAGACTTCAAAGGCTAAGGATCTCACTAAATGTGTCACTTCATTAGTCCTGCCTCATTCTGCCTTGGAATAATGTTACGTCACATAATGTGTCTCTTTCATAGGATTCACTCGCTTTTCCTAACCCTCTGCCACAAAGCAAACCTACTATGTTTCAATTTCCTAAGCAGATCCCTTTAGGATGAAGTTACAAGTACTTTGGTGACAAAGATGGCAGTAGACGCGCACAGTCCTGGCCACCCCTGCATTTGCGCCCAGCCTGGACCCAAACCCAGCAGTTGTGTGGGGCAAGTGATGGGTGCGTGTCCCATTCACTCCACTGCCCCTGCCTGCGCTGCACACACTGCTGCGATCTGGGCGTCAGGTGACGTGTTTCATGTCGTTCCTAGAAAATGCAGGTTCGCTGGGTGGCACCCACCAGTAATCACACCTTCTGGGGGAGGCTCGTAGAGGAGAATCACAAGTCACTAAAGAAAAGTTAGCAATCTTACTGCATTTGCTAATTTTAAAAACGCATTATTACTACAGAATAAAGTTTTTTTCTAAGGTTGGAGATGTAGCTCAGTGGCAAAGTGTAAGACAGGAGTCAGAAACTCCCGTGGTGATAAGGGACTGAATAGCGCAGCCCCAGGCCTATACTGGGGGGTGACGGGCTGCTGGGGGAGCAGCAGCCGTCATGAGTGGCAGGTAGCAGTATAAAACTGGAGAGAGGGTGACTGTGTCCTGTCAACTCCAGGGACTTAAGAGGGACAGGAGTCCTCCAAGGCCTTACTCCCCGCTAAAACGCCCCAAGCCAGTGCTTTTGGCTGGTTCTAAAACCGCTTGGTAGGGGCTGGAGGGATGATTTAGTGGTTAAACCGCTTGCCTGCAAAGCCAAAGGACCCACATAAGCCAGATGCACACGGGGGCACATGCATCTGGAGTTCGTTTGCAGTGGCTAGAGGCCCTAATGTGCCCATTCTGTCTCAAAAATACAAACAAAAAAAGTGCTCAATATTTTTTTTTATTTGACAGAGAGAGGGAATAGGCACACCAGGGCTCCAGCCACTGCAAACAAACTCCAGACATGTGCACCCCTTGTGCATCTAACTTACGTGGTTCCTAGGGAATCAAAATTGGGTCCTTTGGCTTTGCAGACAAACACCTTAACTGCTAAACCATCCCTCCAGGCCCTTCCCCTGCAAAAAAAAAAAAAAAAAAAAAATTTAAGCATGCTTGGTGGGCTGCAGCTGGGGTAGGGAACTAACTTTTCCTTGCCTTTGCCAGCGCTCAGCGGCAGTCCAGCTCTGAGCCATCCTGAAGAAATGACAGTATCACTGGAAGTCCCGAAAGGTCTCGTGGTAAATGAGTGAAAACTGGGCATGGTGGCGAACCAGTAGTTTGATGCCAGCTTAGGGATATAGAGTGAGTCCCAGGTCAGCATTGGCTAGAGTGAGATTGCCTTAAAAAAAAAAAAAATTGAAAGAGTTTAACTCAAGTGCCCAGGACAGTGTCTGATTGGACACTGACAGTGGATGTTTTTGTGACAGTTATACTCAGGCCCTGGAGACTAACCAGTCAAATATTCCAAGGAAAACCAAGGCCTGTTGAAGGTGCTTTTTTTTTTAAGCATTTACAAGGTCCTGGGTTCAATACCCAACATGATGAGCAAAAAGTGTCCTTTAGTTTCCCTCTGTGACAAAATACATGGGGGTAGTTTGAGATGAGACAGGAATTTTGCAGAGCCTTAAGGCAGTTATTAGGTGTTTTCTATTTCCACAAAATGGAACACCTGTACCTCAAAATTCAACACAGAAAACACAGTTCAGGGTGGGGAAGTAGCTCAGTTAGTAAGGTGCTTACCATGCAAACATGAAACAAGTTTGACCCCCGGGAACCATGGGTTTTTTAAGTATTTTTGTTTATTTGACAGAAAGAGGGAGAGAGAATGGGCACACCAGGGCCTTCAGCCACTGCAAACGAACTCCAGATGCATGCGTCCCCTTGTGCGTCTGGCTAACATGGGTCCTGAGGAATCGAACCTGGGTCTCCAGCCCCAGAAACCATGTTTTTAAAGACAAGAAGCTGGGTGTGGTGCATGTACCTGGAATCTTGGCATTGGAGAGACAGGTGGGTCCCCGGTTTGGATGGCTAGCTAGTCTAGCCTACTTGGAAAGTTCCAAGACAGTGAGAGACCCTCTCTCAGATTGTACAGCACCTAAGGAACAAGCCCCAGGGTTGTCCTCAGGCCTCCACACACATGCAAGCACACACAGCTGGAGAGACGGCTTAGCAGTTACGGTGCTTGCCTGTAAAGCCTAAGGATCCATGTTCGGTCTCTTTCCAGATCCCACATATATACAACGGTCACACGTGCACTAGGTGGCACAAGTATGTGGAGTTCAATTTCAGTGGCTGAGGCCTTGGTGCACCAATTCTCTCTTGTTCTCTTAAAAAATTCAGGGCTCAAAGTCCTGTGTTCCATCCCCAGCACTATATAAAACAGTGTTCTGGGCTAGAGAGATGGCTTCGTGGATAAGGTACTTTCCAACAAAGCCAAAGGACCCAGGTTAGATTCTCTAGTATCCATGTAAGCCAGAAGCACATGGTAGCACACGAGTCAAGTTCATTTCCAGATGCTAGAGGCCCTGGTGGGCCCATTCTCTTTCCTCTCAAATATTTATTTTAAAAATGTTGCCTGGGCATGGTGGCGCAGGCCTTTGATTCCACCACTGAGGAGGCCGAGGTAGGGTTGTTGTGAGTTTGAGGCCAGCCTGGGCTAGAGTGAGACCCTACCTCGAAAAAAGAAGTCAGATGGCTTAGTGGTTGAGGCATTTGCCTACAAAGAACCTCAGTTCGATTCCCCAAGATCCATGTAAGCCAGAGGCACAAGGTGACATGCGTCTGGAGTTTATTTACAGGGGTTGGAGGCTCTGGCGCACCAGTTCTCTTTCTCGCTCATTCAAAATTAATTTTTAAAATGTTGGGTTTTTTTGTTTTTTTTTTAAATATTTTTTGTTCATTTTTTATTTAGTTATTTGAGAGCGACAGACAGAGAGAGAAAGACAGATAGAGGGAGAGAGAGAGAGAATGGGCGCGCCAGGGCTTCCAGCCTCTGCAAACGAACTCCAGACGCGTGCGCCCCCTTGTGCATCTGGCTAACGTGGGACCTGGGGAACCGAGCCTCAAACCGGGGTCCTTAGGCTTCACAGGCAAGCGCTTAACCGCTAAGCCATCTCTCCAGCCCTTTTCTCAATTTTTAAAAACATGTTCCATGATTATAAAAAATATCCCATGTTAATACCCTCCCTCCCCCCTCCCTTTCCCCTTTGAAATTCCATTCTGCATCATATCCCCTCCCCATCTAAATAAGTCTCTCTTTTATTTTGATGTCATGATCTTTTCCTCCTCTTATGATGGTCTTGTGTAGGTAGTGTCAGGCACTGTGAGGTCATGGATATCCAGGCCATTTTATGTCTGGAGGGAGCACATTGTAAAGAGTCCTACCCTTCCTTTGGCCCTTACATTCTTTCTGCCACCTCTTCCACATTAGACCCTGAGCCTTGGAAGGTGTGATAGAGATGTTACTCGGTATTCTAGTCCCAAGTGTACATTTTTAAATTTTATGTTTTTGTTATTTGAGAACGAGATAGAGACATGTATATAGAGAGAATGGTCGCACCAGGGCCTTGGGACACTGCAGGCTGAGACCAGATGCATGTGCCCCCATGGGCATCTGGCTTACGTGGGTCCTGGAGAGTTGAACCGGGATCCTTTGGCTTTCAGGCAAGTGCCTTAACTGCTAAGCCTTCTCTCCAGCCCCAAGATATGTGTGTATATATAATATTTTTTTTAATTACGCGTTTTAAGGATTCATCACCTAATGTTTTATTAGGAAATAAACAGCCACTTTGCCTAGTAAATATGTGTCAAATCATGTTTGGTTTTGTTGTTAAATGCACCAGCAAAGCTACATTTGACAATGTTCTGATCAAAATATTTTTATTTTTGTCCTCTTAAGCTTTTGCCACTGTCTTATGAACAACATATCTGTCGGGGGGGGGGTGTTTGGATCCTATCTGGGGATAGTTTTGTTTTTTGTTTTTTTTTCAGAATTGGGTCTTTGACAGCAGGAGAGCCTAGAGAGGGCAGCAGAGGAGCGTGTCTGCTTTAGAGAGTTAGAGGACAATGACATTTAGCATTTTTCCATGTTGGAAAGGAAACAGCCTGTGTGGAGGCAGTTCCTGGGGAGACGTCATCATGACTACACGTGCTTGCATGAGCATGGAGGCCTGAGTTCGATTCCCAAAACCCATGTCAAAAGCTGGGCATGGAAATACATGCCTGATACTGAAAACCTACAACTGGGGTAGTCATGAGCCCTAGGGTGTAACGTCTGCTGCTGTCTGGCTAAATGTATATACTATTCTCACCAAATGGCCCAGTAAGTACTTTTGTTAATGTTCATACCCATAGATTAATGTTACTCTCACTTTTGGTCTGAGAATCTTTTCTTTTCAGATGGCGATGACCTTGGGATGACTCCGAAGGCACTATGGTGCTGAGAAGAAGTGACAGAGGAGTGCTTAGCACTGCTGGGCGGGGGGGAGCCAGCCTAAGGGAAAATGACAGCGCCAGGCTCAGGGAGAGACTGCATCTAAGGCAATAAGATGGAATAGAGATGGAGGAGACAGCCAGCACCTTCCTCTGGCCAGCTCCTGCGTGCATGCGGCGTATTGCACACACCTGTGCATACACCATACGCAACAACAAAGAAACGAAAGGAAGGGCTGAAAGCTGGCTTAGCCGTTTAAGGCACTTACCTGAAAAGCCAAAGGACCCAGGTTCAATTACCCAGGACCCTAGTAAGCCAGATGCACAAGGGGGCGCATGCATCTGGAGTTCATTTGTTTGCAGTGGCTGGAAGCTCTGGTGCGCCCTTTCTCTCTCTCTCTCTCTCTCTCTCTCTTTCTCCCTGAAATTTAAAAAAAATTTTTTGTTGTTGTTGTTTGTTTTTCAAGGTAGGGTCTCATCTAGCTCAGGCTGACCTGGAATTCACTCTGTAGTCTCAGGCTGGCCTCAAACTCACAGCGATCCTCCTACCTCTGCCTCCCGAGTGCTGGGACTAAAGGCATCTGCCACCACACCCAGCTCTAAATAAAAATATTTTCTTAAAAAGAAGACATGCCTCAAAGCTGAGGACTCCTGTCGATCATGGGTATGTCAGGTCTTCAACTTCTCTGCTCAGTTTTTTTCTTAATATTTTTATTTATTTATTTATTTAACAGAGAAAGAGGCAAAGAGAGAGAGAGAATGGGCACACCATAGCCTCCAGCCACTGCAAAGGAACTCCAGACACGTGCGCCCCCTTGTACATCTGGCTAATGTGGGTCCTGGGGAATCAAACCTGGGTCCTTTGGCTTTGTGGGCAAATGCCTTAACCACTAAGCCATCCCTCCAGCCCTTTGGTCAGCTTTTTTTTTTTTTTTTAATATTTATTTATTTATTTATTTGCTAGCACAGAGAGATAGAAGAGAGACAGAATGCCAGGACCTCCAGCTGCTGGAAACAAACTCCAGGTGCATGTGCCACCTTGTGCATCTGGCTTTATATTAGCATTGAGGAATTGAACCTATCTCGGGTCATTAGGCTTTGCAGGTAAGCGCCTTAACCGCTGAGCTGTATCTCCAGCCCTTTGGTCAGTCTTTGAAGGACAGAGAAACAAGAATGAAGGTTAGCTGGGGATGTAACTCAGTAAAGTGCCTGCCTAGCATTCCCAAAACCCTGGGCTCTGTCCCTATCATCACTGGGTGTCATAGCACATACCATGAATCCTCACAGAGGTAGATCAGAAGTTCAAAGTCGGCCTTGGCTATATGTCAAGTGTAAGGTCAGCCGGGGCTACATGGGACTCCATCTTTAAAAAAAAAAAAAAAAATCTGTAGGTTATTGCTAGATGTACACAATCCAGCATTGGATTGACGCAAGAAGATTGCCACAAGTTTGAGGCCAGCCTGGGCTACGTAGGAAGACCGAGTGAGGATGCAACGCGCTCATGCGGACCACACAAGAAAGACTTTAATTAATTAAATTTTTTGTGTGTGTTTTCGAGGTAGGGTCTTACTCTAGCCCAGGCAATTCACTATGGAGTCTCGGGCTGGCCTCGAACTCATGACGATCCACTTACCTCTGCCTCCCAAATGCTGGGATTAAAGGCATGTGCCACCACGCCCGGCTCCGAGGAGGACGTTTAATACTACTATCAGTGCATGCCTCAAGGGACTGGCAGGTAGAGAACTCAGTTCTTTGGGGCTGGACGAGCTCCTCTCTAACTGCCATCCATTCTTCCAGCCATCCATCTGTCCGTGCAACTCTGTAGCCCCTGGACAATCCCTCAGCTCAGCTTGACCCTCAGTTGGACCCTGCAGCTCTGCATACAACGCCAGGGAAGAATCCAGTGGAGGGGCGGAGCTGGAGAGATGGTTCAGTACTTAAGAGTCCTGCCTAATGACCCTGGTTCAAGTCCCCAGTACCCACGTAAAGCCAGATGCACAATGTGGCACATTCATCTGGAGTTTGTATTGTCTAGAGGCCCTGGCATGCCCATTCTCTCTCTCTCTTCTCTCCATCTCCCTTACAAATAAGAGTCTCATGCTCTACTGACTGGGTTAGCCAGGCAGCTTCTGCTTGCAAATAAATAAAAATATTCTGATCATAGAAAATGCTAATAAAAATTTTTTTAAAAATAAAAAGATATTCTGGGGGGGGGAAGAATCCAGCTGGAGCTGGGCGTGGTGGTGCACACCTTTAATCTCAGCACTCAGGAGGCAGAGGTAGGAGAATTGCCATGAGTTCGAGGCCACCCTGAGACTCCATGGTGAATTCCAGGCTGAGGTAGAGTGAAACCCTGCCTTGAAAAAAAAAAAAATCCAGCTGGGTTACCTTCACATCAGTTCTATTAGCTCTCTGCCTCTGCCTCCAATGAAGCCCTGGAGCCCTTCTGTTGCCATTCTGTAATGTTGTAATGTATGTGTGAATGTATCCATCAGTGACATGTGGCAAGTGGTCTGAGCTAGTTGAATCAAAGAGTTTGTGATGGGGACTGGGGAGCTAACACAATTAAAGGTGTTTGCTTGCAATGCCTGCCAACGTGAATTCGGTTAGCCAACACCCACTTAACCATGTGTATCTGTGATCCCAGCTTGCCTGTTAAGCCAGTGATGTACCTTGTCTCAAAAAGAGGTCTGTGGTGACACACCTTTAATCCCAGCATTCAAGAAGCAGCGGTAGGAGGATCACTATGAGTTCAAGGCCAGCCTGAGCTATAGAGTGAGTTTCAAGTCAGCCTGGGCTAGAGCAAGACCCTACCTTGAAAAAAAAAAATAACAACAACAAAAAATACTAGTGAATTTAAGGAGAAAGTAAATATTAGAATATGTTATGAACTGAAGTTCCCAAAAAGCAATTGCTCATACTTCAAACATTTTCCAAGGCTGCTGCCTGACTGATCGAATGTCTTGGTGGCGGAGAGATGAAATGTTACCATTGATTGCCAACCTCTGTGTCTGACCTAACATCCTTGTGACAGTCAGGTGATTGCATGGAATGTATTGAGAGAGCACAAGCTTCCACCAACCCAAAGGTTAAGATTGTTGCCAGATAACATCTGAGGCCTGTAGCAGAATTTCCCCACTTTGTTATAACCTGCCTACCTGATGTTGCCACCAATGTACTTGAAAGGTGCCTTGGTTTATGACTTTCTTTTGTTCTATAACTATAAAACCTTCATGAAGCTGTCAACATGTTGGAACATAAAATTTGGAGTGTCCTGAATTGGTATTTCCAGGCCATCATCACTCATACTTGGCTCTAGGATAAATTATCTAGTATCCTCTGTGAATGTGAAAAATTATATTACCTTAAAACATAAATTAAGCTACCTTAATATACTGTGGTAGTTTGAATTTATGCCCCCAGTAGACTCAGGAGTTTATTAAAGCTTGAGCCGGGCATGGTGGTGTAGGTCTTGAATCCCAGCACTCAGGAGGCATGAGTTCGAGGCCACCCTGAGACTCCATAGTGAATTCCAGGTCAGCCTAGGCTAGATCAAAATTCTACCTCAGAAGAACAAAACAAACTAACAAAAAAAGATACAGGGCTGGAGAGATGGCTTAGCAGTTAAGCGCTTGCCTGTGAAGCCTAAGGACCCCGGTTCGAGGCTCGAATCCCCAGGACCCACGTTAGCCAGATGCACAAGGGGGCACACGCATCTGGAATTCGTTTGCAGTGGCTGAAGGCCCTGGCACGCCCATTCTCTCTCCCTCTCTCTATCTGCCTCTTTCTCTGTCTGTCACTCTTAAATAAATAAATAAAAATATTTAAGGGCTGGAGAGATGGCTTAGCGGTTAAGCGCTTGCCTGTGAAGCCTAAGGACCCCGGTTCGAGGCTGGTTCCCCAGGTCCCACGTTAGCCAGATGCACAAGGGGGCGCACGCGTCTGGAGTTCGTTTGCAGAGGCTGGAAGCCCTGGCGCACCCATTCTCTCTCTCTCTCCCTCCCTCTGTCTTTCTCTCTGTGTCTGTTGCTCTCAAATAAATAAATAAATAATTTTTTTTAAAAAAAAGAACTTTTTAAAAAAAATATTTAAAAAGAAAAAGATACAGAGGGCTGGAGAGATGGCTTAGTGGTTAAGGTGCTTGCCTGCAAAGCCTAAGGACCCATGTTCGACTCTCCAGATCCCACATAAGCCAGATGTGAAAAGGTGAGGCAAGTGCAAGGTTGCACAGGCCCACTAGGTGGTGCAAGCTTCTGGAGTTAACTGCAGTGGCTGAGGCCCTGGCACACCAATTCTCTCTCTGTCACTCCCTCTTGTGCTCCCTCTCTTTAAAAAAAATATCCCAGCACTCAGGAAGGGGAGGTAAGAGGATCGCTGTGAGTTCAAGGCCACCCTGAGACTACATAGTGAATTCCAGGTCAGCCTGGTCTACAGCAAGACCCTACCTCAAAAAAACAACAAAAAAAATTAATTAATTAATTAATTAATTAATTAAAACAAAAGATACAGAGTATCTGAAGGGAACTGTTCCACAGGATCAGAAGCAAAAGGGAAAGAGGCCCTAGAACCCTGAGTAAGGAGAAGGAGGGACGCTAGGATTTCAGGGAAGGGAAAAGGATTATACAGTGAGGAAACGGCCTGGCTTGGGACATGACTGAGGTGCTGGCTTTGGGGAGGTGATGTTCCTCCTCTCAGCCCTGGTGCAATAGGGCATACTCAATTATCCTAGGAGTAGATGGGCTGGAGAGATGGCTTAGTGGTCAAGGTGTTTGCCTGCAGAGCCTAAGGACACAGGTTTGGGGCTGGAGAGATGGCTTAGTAGTTATGCGCTTGCCTGTGAAGCCTAAGGACCCCAGTTCGAGGCTCGGTTCCCCAGGTCCCACGTTAGCCAGATGCACCAAGGGGCGCACGCATCTGGAGTTCATTTGCAGAGGCTGGAAGCCCTGGCGCGCCCATTCTCTCTCTCTCTCTGCCTCTTCTTCTCTCTGTCTGTCGCTGTCAAATAAATTAAAAAAAAAAAAAAAGGACACAGGTTTGATTCTCCAGGTACCACGTAAGGCAGATGCACAAGGTGGCACTTGCATCTGTAATTTGCTTGTAATGGTTGGAGGCCCTGGTATGCCCATTCTCTCTCTCTCTTTCTCTCAAATAAATAAACTTAAAGAAAAAAAGTAGACATAATACCAAAATCCCAGACTGATGCTCTGGGGAGATGGCTCAATGGTTAAAGAAAGTTGATTCCACAATCCCAGACTGGTCTGAGGGGAGCTGTCTGCGTAGGGGTGGGGAGGAAGAAGCAGCTCTCTTGAAGTCCAACAGTATATACCTATTGAAGAATATCTTAGCTTTTGGGCTGGAGGGATGGCTTAGCGGTTAAGGCATTTGTCTGTAAAGCCAAAGGACCCAAGTTCAATTCTCCAGGACCCAAGTTAACCTGATGCACAAGGGGGTGCACACGTCTGGAGTTCGTTTACAGTGGCTGGAGGCCCTGGCATGCCCATTCTCTCTCTCCCTCTTTCTCTGTCAAATGAATGAATAAATAAATAAAAATAAAATATTTTTAAAAAAGAAAAATATCACTAAGTGCTGAGACTCAAGGTGTGTGCCACCATGCCTGGCTATTTTAACATGGCTGTTTTGAATATCTCTCTATAAAAGGAACGTTGTCCCCATGTGGCAAACTTCACAGCAAACTACACAGTTATTAACTGTGGAATTCTAGAATTTCAGCTAGTGAGAGACTTCAAGTAGACTGTCATCAGGAGCTCCTTCCCTTTCCCATGTCCCCTTAGTTTCCTCTTTCTTTGTCCTTCCTTCCTTCTTTCCTTACTTCCTTTCTATTCTTTCTTTCGTTCTATCTCTCTTTCGTGTGTGTGTGTGTGTGTGTGTGTGTGTGTGTGTGTGTGTGTTTTGTTTTGTTTTAGAGAGAATGGGCATGTTAGGGCCTCTAGCCACTGCAAACAAACTCCAAATGCATGTGACACCATGTGCATCTGGCTTATGTGGGTTCTGGGGAGTCAAACCTGGGTCCTTAAACTTCATAGGCAACTGCCTTAATCACTAAGCTATCTCTCCAACCTGTTTCTTTCTTTCCTTTTTTTTTAAAGTATTCTTATGGGCTGGAGAGATGGTTTAGTGGTTAAGCGCTTGCCTGTGAAGCCTAAGGACCTCGGTTCGAGGCTCGATTCCCCAGGACCCATGTTAGCCAGATGCACAAGGGGGCGCATGTGTCTGGAGTCCATTTTCAGTGGCTGGAAGCCCTGGCGTGCCCATTCTCTCTCTCCCTCTCTCTCTGACTCTTTCTCTGTCTGCCTATTGCTCTCAAGTAAATAAATAAATAAATGAACAAAAAAAAATTTTTAAGTATTTTTATTTATTTATTTGAGACAGAGGGAAAGAGATCGAGAAGGGCAGAGAGAGACTATGGGTATATCAGGGTCTCTTGCCACTGCAAATGAACTACCAATGTGCAGTTCATGTGCCACTTAGTACATCTGACTTTACGTAGGTACTGGGGAATCAAATCTGGGCTGTTAGGCTTAGCAAACAAGTACCTTTAACCACTGAGCCATCTCTCCAACCCTCCACTGTTTTTCTATCTTTCTTCAGTATGAGGGAGGGAAAGATTCTGTAATTGTATCCTTCATCTACAAAGAAGACCTTGACAGCTGAAAAGCAATGAGTCATATACAGTTAATTTTTGTGTGTGTGTGTGCAAGGGGACATCTCATAGTCCCACTCAGGCTTCCTTGGGGCCAGAGACACACATCTTTAGGACAGGGAGACCAAAGTGCTGTTTGTAACTGCGTTAGGAGCCAAGGTTACCGGTCCCCGCGAGACTGGGCCTCGGCCTCGGCCTCATTACTATTGCTCTTCTGCCAAGGAAATAACCAGAGGTTGAAAATAATTAGCTGTGCAGTCAGTCAGGCTGTCTTCCCGCGGGTCCTTAGTAACCAAGACAATCTCTGGAAGCAAATATAACAGATGCTTTTTTTCTGCCTTGCAATCAACTCTTTTTCCCTCAATTTCCTTAAAGACTTAATAGTAAGAGTAGCTGGTTTTATAGGGGAGTGACCCAAGGGGATCCCTCAAATCCCAGAGGTTGTCTGCTTGCTAGCAGCTGAGCATTAGAACCATCATGTTCAACATCCCAGGAAGGTGACAGCTCTGTGGCCCCTGGGCCGGTGGAAGGAGTGGCTCTCTGCTCCTGAACTCTGGGCCACGTGCTGGCTCTGTCCAGCCCCGAGGGGGAGACAAAGCTTGGCTTTAGCATCATGGTGGCCTCCAGCGGTCGACCAGCTTCTCCCGGGACACGCAAAACATCATGCTGCTATTTCGTTGCAGGCAGGAGGAAAATACATTTATTTCAATCAGGAGATGGTCTAGATTTTGTAAGGATTGAAATCAAAGGAAGATCTTAAATCAAAAAAAAAAAAAAATCAAATAGGGCTGGGGAAATGGCTTAGCCATTAAGGTGTTTGCCTGAGAAGCCTAACGACCCCAGTTTAATTCCCCAGGACCCACGTAAGTCAGAAGGGGGTGCATGCATCTGGAGTTCATTTGCAGCATCTGGAGGCCCTGGTGTGCCCAATCTCTCCCCCCCCCCACCTCTATCTCTCTATCAGATAAATAAAATATTTAAAAATATGTTTTTAAAAAAAACAGTTATGCTGAGATAGGAAGGTGAGTTTCTATAGTGAGTCCAGGCCAGTCTTGGCTACATAATGAGACCTTGCCATATATATACATATTTATGTATATATATGTGTTATATGTGTGTGTCTACATGATTTCATAGTTCCATATATAGTGTTCTATAAAGAGCTCATACATGTATATGTATGTATATAGAACAAGATATATAGATATACAGATGTGTGTATATGTATGTGGCTTAACATGTCATTAGCATTTATATTTGTTTTTGAAACATTCACAATATATTACTTTTTTTCACAATACATTTTTTTTCCAAAGTAGGGTCTCACTCCAGCCCAAGTTGACCTGGAATTCAGTATGTAGTCTCAGGCTGTCAGATTAAAAGCATGCACCCCTGGCTACAATATATATACCACACCCAGCTACATTATATTTTTTTGAGGCAGGGTCTCACTGTGAAGTGCAGGCTGACCTCAGCCTCATTGTATGGTAGACACTGCTGGTCTTGAACTTGTGATGATCCCCCTGTCTCCACCTTCTGAGTGTTGATTATAGGTATGTGCCATCACACCCACCTGTACATTTTAAAAAGATTTATTGATTTGTTTATTAATGAAAGAGAGAGAGGAGTCAGAGCCTCTTGCAGCTACAAAGAAGATTGGCTTAAACTACCAACAATCCTCCAACCCCCCCAAAAAGGCTGGGATGACAGTGTATACCACCATGACCATGAGCTGGGTCATCAGGCTTTGCAAGCAAGTGCCTTTAACCATAAGTCATCTCTCTAGCCTCAGCTGTACACTGTTTTTTTGAGGTAGGGTTTCACTCCAGCCCAGGCTGACCTGGAATTCACTTTGTCGTCTCAGGGTGGCCTCAAACTCATGGTGATCCTCCTACCTCTGCCTTCTGAGTGCTGGGATTAAAAGCGTATTCCACCATGTCCAGCTCAGCAATATACTTTTTAGTAGATAAGAAGTATTGGAGCCAGGCATGGTGGTGCTCAGGAGGCAGAGGTAGGAAGATTGCTGTGAGTTCAAGGCCACCCTGAGACTACGTAGTGAATTCCAGGTCAGCCTGAGCTAGAGTGAGACCCTGCCTTGAAAAAAACAAAAACAAAAACAAAAAGAAGTATTGCAAAGACATAAAATAATCTGGACATAAAATTGATAGCCTCAAATACCACTGGAATTCCAATTTTATTTTATTAGAATATGTTGTTTTCTTGCTTCCCACAACTTAACAAATCTCAGTTAATATTAAAAGTTTAAGGAAATTTGTTTCCTTGTTTTTTTGTGGGTTTTATTTTTTTGTTTTTGGTTTTTATAGAGAAAATAAGAGATACAGAATTGGTGCACCAGGGCCTCAGCCACTGCAATAAAACTCCAGATGCTTTTGTGACCTAGTGGGCATGTGTGACCTTACATTTGCCTCACCTTTGTGCATCTGGCTTACATGAGATCTGGAGAGTTGAACATGGGTCCTTAGGCTTCTCAGACAAGTGACTTAACCACTAAACCATCTCTCCAGCCCTGTTTCCTTATTGTTTGTTTGCCATAAGGCCTTTCTACGTGTAGCCCAGAATGGCCTCAAACCATCAGCAACCCTCCTGTGCCTGAGTGCTGGGATAATGGGTTACCCCACTATGGCCAGCTGAGGAAAGTTCTTTAATAGCACCTCTTGAATTCATGGGTCCTATGCAACACTTCATTAGGAGAGCACCTTAAAAGTTATTTATCGGGCTGGAGAGATGGCTTAGCGGTTAAGCGCTCGCCTGTGAAGCCTAAGGACCCTGGTTCGAGGCTCGGTTCCCCAGGTCCCACATTAGCCAGATGCACAAGGGGGCGCACGCGTCTGGAGTTCTTTGCAGAGGCTGGAAGCCCTGGCGCGCCCATTCTCTCTCTCTCCCTCTATCTGTCTTTCTCTCTGTGTCTGTCGCTCTCAAATAAATAAATAATTTTTTTAAAGTTATTTATCATAAAAAAAATAACATCAAAACAGAACTGGGGGAAGCAGGGAGTGGTGGCGTATGCCTTTAATCCCACCTGAGATTACATAGTGAATTCCAGGTCAGCCTGAGCTACAGCGAGACCCTACCTCAAAATACAAACAAACAAACAAAAAAGAACAGGGTCTAACCTAGGCGTGGTGACACATGCTTTTAATCACAGCAACCAGGAGGCAGAGACAGGAGGATGACTGGGAGTTCCAGGCCAGCCTGAAACTACATGAGCCTGAGACAAGTCAGCCTGAGCTAGGGCAAGACCCTACCACAAAACCAAACCAAACCAAACCTGTGAGCGCAGGGAGACGTTGAAAGAAACTGTCTACTTGAGCGCATTTGTTTATAGTTGTATTCCTATTGAGAAGATGGTAGCTTTTCAAATAATCAATGGTAAAATGAAAAACAGCTTTATTTATTTATTTATTTAAGACACACACACAAAGAGAGAGAGAGAGAGAGAATGGGCACATCAGGGCCTCCAGCCACTGCAAATGAACTCCAGATGCATGCACCACCTTGTGCATCTGGATCATGTGGGCCCTGGAGAATCGAACCTGGATCCTTAGGCTTCACAAACAAGTACCTTAATGATTAAGCCATCTCTCCAGCCCCAGCTTGATTTTTGAGTGTCATATGAATTGTGGCTTTTGTGGGGACAGCAGAGTATTTCTTTTCTGTTTCTATTATTTAATTGCACTTGACCTTTTGTTTTTATTGTTTGTCCTTTATTTATTTATTTATTTATTTATTTATTTTTTTGAGGTAGGGTCTCACTCTAGCCCAGGCTGACCTGGAATTCACTATGGTGTCTCTGGGTAGCCTCAAACTCACAGCCATCCCCCTACCTCTGCCTCCTGAGTGCTGGGACTAAAGGCCTGAGCCACAATGCCTGGCAATTTGTCTTTTTTCCTTTCTTTTTTCTTTTTTTTTTTTTAATTTTTATTTATTTATTTGAGAGCGACAGACACAGAGAGAAAGACAGATAGAGGGAGAGAGAGAGAATGGGCGCGCCAGGGCTTCCAGCCTCTGCAAACAAACTCCAGACGCGTGCGCCCCCTTGTGCATCTGGCTAACGTGGGACCTGGGGAACCGAGCCTCGAACCGGGGTCCTTAGGCTTCACAGGCAAGTGCTTAACCGCTAAGCCATCTCTCCAGCCCCTTTCTTTTTTCTTTTACCAAGGCAAGGTCTTGCTCAAGCCCAGAAATTTTCTTTTCCTTTAAAACAATTATTTATTTGACAGAGAAAGAGGGAAAGACAGAATTGGCACACCAGGGCCTCCAGCCACTGCAAACGAACTCCAGATGCATGCAGCCCCTTGTGCAGCTGGCTAACATGGGTCCTGGGGAATTGAACCTGGGTCCTTTGGCTTTGCAGGCAAACGCCTTAACTGCTAAGCCATCCCTCCAGCCCTGTTATTAAATGCTTTTAAAGACCTCCTAAATGGAGAGGAGAGTCTAATGAACCCTGTGCAATGACCCTGCAGACTCGGTATTTACCAACCCTCCTCTCTGAGCTGAGCTTCTCGGAGAAACCCCAAGGATGGCAGAGAGCCTTCCAACCACGTTTGTGGCTGTCTGGACCACGGGGACTGCGGAGAGATGGAACGCTATTGATCAAGAGCTGAAGTTATCTCAGCATTTCCAGTTCCTTTCAGTGTTCAGTTCCTAGGCCCCTTTCTAGGTGACCTACCATTCTACTAGATTGGACGCTTGAGCTGCACACTGAGCCTGTAAGGCCTGTGGTCTCCACCAGCCCCAAAGCGGAGGGCCACGAGAAGGATGGCCCAATGGTGAGTGCTTGGAAGGCATCTCCCATCCTGCATAGCTGTCCACCTGCTAACTCCGCCTACGCGCCTCGTCTTCCACCTGTAAACACATCCATGCATGGCTTCCTGTGTTCTGTGACTATAAAAGTTCATGGAACTGCTTCCAAAGTGGACCTTGAATCCTTGTCCTCAGGCCATGGCCACTCACATTTGCCTCAGAATGTTTATTTCCTTTAAGGAAGAGTTACTTGCTTATTCACTTATATTTTATTTTATTTATTATTTTATTTTATTTTATTTTATTTTATTTTATTTTATTTTATTTTATTTTATTTTATTTTATTTTATTTTATTTTATTTTGAGGTAGGGTCTCGCTTTCTAGCCCAGGCTGACCTGGAATTCACTACGTAGTCTCAGGGTGGCCTTGAACTCACAGAGATCCTCCTACCTCTGCCTCTCAAGTGATGGGATTAAAGGCGTGCGCTACCATGCCCGGCTATTTTTGGTTTTTCAAGGTAGAATCTTACTCTGGCCCAGGCTGACCTAGACCTCACTCTGTAGTTCCAGTCTGGATTGGCATTCACTGTGATCCTCCCACCTCTGCCTTCTGAGTATTGGGATTAAAGGTGTTAAAAGTGTGTACCACCCCTCCTGGCTCCCCATACTTTTTTTTTACACTTTTTTCTTGAGTATTCAAAAACAAATAAAAAGCCTGGCATGGTGGTGCATGCCTTTAATCTCAGCACTTGGGAGGCAGAAGTAGATGGATCACCATGAGTTTGAGGCCACCCTGAGACTACATAGTGAATTCGAGATCAGCCTGGGCTAGTGTGAGACCTTACTTCCAAAAAAAAAAAAAAAAAATCACAGATCTCAAACATTACACTCATTTTGATGTTAGGTTTTTAAACAATATTTATCTTATTTATTTATTTGTTTGTTTGTTTGTTTATTTATGCGAGAGAGAGAGAGAATGGATGTGCCAGGGCCTCTAGCCACTGCAAATGAACAAACTCCAGATGCATGTGCCACCTTCTGCATCTGTCTTGTGTGGGCTCTGGGGAATTGAGCCTGGATCTTTAGGTTTCACAGGTAAGTGCCTTAACTACTAAGCAATCTTTCTAGTCCTGTTGTTAGTTTGTTGTTGTTGTTTATTTTTTGTGTTTTGGTTTTTTGGTTTTCTGAGGTAGGGTCTCACTCTAGCTTAGGCTGACCTGGAATTCACTATGGAGTCTCAGGGTGGCCTTAAGCTCTCGGCAATCCTCCTACCTCTGCCTCCTGAGTGCTGTGATTAAACGCATGTGCCACCACACCCGGCTTTGTTGTTAGTTTTTTTTTTAATATTTTTTTTGTTCATTTTTTATTTATTTGAGAGCGACAGACACAGAGAGAAAGACAGATAGAGGGAGACAGAGAGAATGGGCACGCCAGGGCCTCCAGCCACTGCAAACAAACTCCAGATGCGTGCGCCCCCTTGTGCATCTGGCTAACTTGGGACCTGGGGAACCGAGCCTCGAACCGGGGTCCATAGGCTTCACAGGCGAGTGCTTAACCACTAAGCCATCTCTCCAGCCCTGTTGTTAGTTTTTTTGAGACAGGGTCTCTTGTAGCTCAGACTAGGCTCGAACCTCAGATCCTCCTGCCTCAGCCTCCTCAGCACTGAGATTATGTGTGCCATCATGCCCAGCTTATGTCCCGTGATCATAATCCCCTCCCACCATCCCTGTTTCCCCTCCCAAATCCCTGTGGGTCCCTGGTTCTGCAGGGGACTTGCAGGCGTCCAGGCAACTGTGGAGCAGGGTCTTGAGTGGCAGTGAGTGCGACAGGAAAAAAAAAAAAAAACACCGGGGAGGCAGTGTCAGAGGGAAGCTCGTTTTACTTTTATTTTATTTGCCAGGGGAGAAGGTTAATAAGTGTTTGTGAAAGAGCGGGAAGCGGTACAGGTCATAAGGGGATTGGTTAGTACCAAGGTCCTGCTGATGCCTAATTAGCATGTAGTGATGTCACAGGTGAGTGGGAAAGAGTCGCAAGGTCTAAGTAGTGGGGGGAAAAGTATGGGGTACGGGTTGCAGGGGGATTGGCTGTACAAAGGCTACTGGCTAATACCTCATTATCATATAGGGACATGCTAAGCAAGTGGCAAGGGGTTACAAGACTCTGGGGCAAGCCATTAGTTATGGGGAGGAGGCAATGTCTCTGTGCATAACGTCCCAACTTGTGGCTCTAACAATCTTTCCACCCCCTCTTCTGCAAATTCCCCTGAGCCATGTTGGGTTCCTTTTAGGTCTACTTCAGTGATGGGCTCTTGGGAGCCTCTGGATCTCTGGTTTGGTAGGAGTTGAGTGTCCTCTGTGTCTATCTCCTTCACCCTTGTGCTGGTACCAGGTTCACCAAGAAAGCAGCACTCTTTGCTCATTTCTGCAATTCCTCTATGGTTTCAGCTGGGGCCCTGGTGAGGTGTGATGGGCTGATTCTGTCCTCAGGTTCTGCGTCTATCTGAAAAAGAAGCAGATTCTCCAACGGAGAGTCAAGTCATCATAGGTTAAATGGGATAACCATTGTTAGTTTAGAGAGAATTTTATAGGTGTACTGGGCATTTTCCCCAAAAGCTCCATGTCTCAGTTCAAAGATAATTATTCAACCATGTTTGTAGCTGCTTGCTTCATAATAGCTAAGAAGTGGAATCAACCCAGATGTCCATCATTAGACTAATGGATAACCAAGATGTGGTGTATCTAAATGATGGAATTCTACACAGCAGTAAAAAAAAAAAAAAAGGACACAATGAAATTTGTAGAAAAATGGTCAAACTTGGAACAGATCATTCTCAGCAAGCTTACCCAATCACAGAAAGATAATTGTCGCATGGTCTCACTCATCTGTGGCTCCCAACCTGGATCAACCAAAGATGCTGACATACCTAACAGACATCTCAAGGAATGGAAAATAGGGAGAGTGGGGCTGGAGGGGAGGGCAACGGTGGGTGGGGGGCACACAAAACTGGACCCAAATGGAATTGGCACCATAAATCCTATATCCTGAAAGACAGACTAAAAAGTTGAACCTTCATCAGGTCCTTAGAGGGAACACCTGAATCAAAGGGCCCTGGAGCGGGTATGATAAAAGACTAACCTTAATTTTCTCGTGCCCCTCTCCCTCCCTCCCTCCCTCTCTTCTCTTTCTCTTTTATATTACCTATCTTTTTCTTCCTTCTTTTTCCTTGGTGCTGGCCTGTAACTCTCAGTATCAGGATGCGGTTAATATCCACAATGATCAGAGAGACCCACAAGGTTTCCCAAAAGAAGACAGATTTCTGTCAGAGTACCTGATGACCCACCAGAGGTTAATGGCAAGACCCTACTGCCAAAGACACCATATGCTGTCAGTACAGAACATGGAGAGACCTGGCTGGAATCTGGAAGAGAGTCAGTCCCCAGACAGTTAGCTCATCTAGTGCCAGAAGGTGCTACATGAGCTACTGCGGGAAAATGGCCAACATCTGTCCAAGCAACTCAGGGTCTAAGCTACTCAGCGGCAAACAACCTGATGTGATGCTCACCCAAGTGCAATAGTGGCACACAGCCATGGTGGGGAGCCAGCTGCTCTTGGATTGGCTAACAGATCTGTTCAGTGGATTCGAAACCATAGCTGGAACTGGGAAACAAGTCAGAATCATATCCAAATAACAAGTTCACTCTCCGATATCAAGCGTCCATCATTCTTGGTCTACAAGAGGGCCTACACCTATTAAATTCTCTCTAAACTGGCTGGCCAATCTTGTGGCTTCCTGGGTCCACTGCTGTTTAACCTCGTTGGTGACTTTTCTCCCTCCGAAGGCTGCAGAGCTCTTTCCAGTGTTCTGACAGCCAGTCAACAGGGAGGAGGTTTCCAGCTCAGCTCCAGCTCGATTTCTCAGCGACCTTGCAGCCCAAGCATGTAGAGTCTTCAGCAACAGGATCTTACCATCTAGTTCTGGTGGGCAACCAAGAGCCTTGGCAAATAGTCTATAGAGTTTTGGGGGCATCAGAGATTTCTAATAACAGTCTATAACTCCTGGGCACAGCATTCTATATTCCCACAGGATACTTCTGCCTACACTCTCTTTTAACATAGATATTAGCTGGCAAAAGAGTTGTTTTCCATATATAGCTTATTCATAAAAAACTTAAATTTGGGGTTTTTTTTTGTTTTGTTTTTTTGTTTGTTTGGTTGGTTTTTCAAGGTAGGATCTCACTTTAGTCCAGGCTGACGTGGAATTCACTCTGTAGTCTCAGGGTGGCCTCAAACTCACGGCGATCCTCCTACCTCTGCCTCCTGAGTGCTGGGATTAAAGGCGTGCGCCACCACATCCAACAACAACTTGGATTTTGATTAACCTTCTTCCCACCACTCCTCCCCTGATCCCACTTCCACCCCAGTGTTCTGCCCTTTTACTTCCATGTCTGCAGCACCCCCCAATTAAGCCCTTCCCTTTCCTCCCTTCCTCATAGCCCCTTTCTAGTTTCCTGGCCTTGACTACTGACTTTTTATTTCAACACATTACTTTTTGTTAAATTTTTTTTGTTTATTTCTATTTACTTATTTAAGAGCAACAGAGAGAGAAAGGAGCAGAGAGAGAGAATGGGCCCGCCAGGAAACAAAATAGACCTCTTTGAAAAGAATTTAGGGGAAAAGACATGGAAATAGAGAGGCTGACCCGGGACGGTAAAACTCGGCCCTAAATTGCTCTGCAAACAGCCTCCCTGATTTTTCGCTGTGCAACTGAGGCTTGCTGATCTTCACGTCTCTGAATGGTAGCTGTTTTGCTTTTCTGCCTGCATTAACCTTTAAAAAATATTGTCGCGTTATAGACCATGATGGCAGAGACAACCCCACTTATGATAACAGCAAGTAAGAGTTGCCATTTAAGCCAAATGGGAATTTAACCAGACATTCCTCCAGCAATTGAAATGTCGAGTGCTGCTCTGATCTCTTTGAGCCTCCCAAGGGTTCAGCTAAGAGTACCCCCATTTAGTCCTGTACTCCATGGAAAAGCCTCCCTTTCTTTATTCAGACAAGCCAACTGCACCCTTACAAACAAGGTGAATCACAGGTGAGCAAAACAGGTAGGAGAGAGAGAGAAAGGGACAGAGGGAGAGGGAGGGAATGGATACACCAGGGCCTCCAGCCACCCCAAATGAACTCCAAACACATAAGCCACCATGTGCATCTGGCTTATAGGGGTGATGGGGAATCAAACTTGGGTTCTTAAGCTTTGCAAGCAAGTGCCTTAACCACTAAGCCATCTCTCCAGCCCCAGCAGCTGCTTGCTTGCTTGTTTGTGACAGGTAGCCTCTTTCTCTTCCCCATCTCTGTCCTCCTGGAAGCTGCTGGGATGTACAGTTTGCCTGCCCTGTTGTTCTGTCTCAAAGCCTAATGAAACAGGCCTCAATAACCCACACCCAGAAAGTCAAATGCCACATGTTCTCCTTAGGTTTTCGGTTTTGCAGGCAAGTGCCTTAAGTACTGAGCATTCACTGGCTGGAGAGATGGCTCAGCAGTTAGAAGCACTTGCTTGCAAAGCCTGATGGCCTGGGTTTGATTCCCCAGTATCCATATGAAGCCAAAGGCACAAAGTAGTGCATGCATCTGAAGTCCATTTGTAGTGGCAAGAGACCCTGGCATGCCCATTCTCTCTCTCTCTCTCTCGCTCTCTCTCTCAGCTTGAAAATATATAAAATATTAACAACAACAAACAACACTGAGCCATCTCTTCAGCCCTGTTATGTATGTGTATGTATGTATGTATGTGTAAGGACATGCATGGTAAGCATGTGCCACTTTTGTATCCATGTTTACATGGGTACTGGGGAATTGAATCTGGGCCTGCTGGGTGTGGTGGCACACGCCTTTAATCCCAGCAATCAGGAGCCAGTAGTAGGAGGATCACTGTGAGTTTGAGTCTAGTGTGTTCCCCATCATCCTGGGCTAGAGTGAGACCCTAACTTGAAGCAAACAAACAAACAAAAAGAATCAGGGCCAATAGCTTTGCAAGCAAGTGCCTTTACCACTAAGCCATCTCCCCAGGCCTTTTAAACTTAAAAAAAAAAAAATTTTTTTTTATTCATTTATTTGAGAGTGAAAGACAGAAAAAGAGGCAGAGAGAGAGAGAGAGAGAGAATGGGCACACCAGTGTCTCCAGCCACTGCAAACAAACTGCAGATGCGTGCACCCCCTTGTGCATCTGGCTAACGTGGGTTCTGGGGGCTCAAGCCTTGAACCGGGGTCCTTAGGCTTCAGAGGCAGTTGACAACTTCCATCCAGATATTCCTCCTACTATTCTTTGTTCACCTACCCTATCTCCCTCTAATGAATCCCTTCTTTCCAATGAGTCTTTGTAACACCATTTTGATTAACTTAATACCATAGTCATATACAATTTTCCTAGGGCACTGTGGTTTGATTCAGGTGTCCCCCATAAACTTAGGTTTTTGGCACACTAGGTCCTCAGCTGCTGGCAATTTGGGAATTGAAGCCTCCTGGAGGCGGTGTATTGTTGGGGGCGGGCTTATGGGTGATATAGCCAGCTTCCTCTTGCCAGTGTTTGGCACACTCTCCTGTTGCTATTGTCTGCCTTATGTTGGCCAGGAGGTGACGTCCACCCTCTGCTCATGCCATTGTTTTCCCTGCCATCATGGAGCTTCCCCTCGAGTCTGTAAGCCAAAAAATACCTTTTTCTCCATCAGCTGCTCTTGGTCTGGTGTTTTCTGGCAGCCACGCAAAGCTGACGGCAATAGGCATGAACTATAAATCTGTAAATTCACACTCCATTAGTTAGTTAGGTATGAAATAAGTAACCAAACCAACGGATTGACACAAAACTAGTTAAATAAGGTACCAATTCATTTAAGAATGAATATTTTAGTTGTTGTGTGAGACAATCTCATGTAGCCCAGGCTGGTCTAAGATTCACTGTATAGCTGAGGATGACCTTGACCTTATGGACTCTGCTAAAAAAAAAATGCTTTCTGTTTGTTTTGTTTTTGTTTTTGGGTTTTTCATGCTAAGGTCTCCTTTTAGTCCAGGCTGACCTGGAATTCACTATGTAGTCTCAAGGTGGCCTTGAACTCATGGTGATCCTCCTATCTCTGCCTCCTGAATGCTGGGATTAAAGTCATGACCACCATGCCCGGCTTGGTTTTGTGGGTTTTTTGTTTTGTTTTGCTTTTGGTTTTCTGGTTTTTTGAGGTAGGGTCTCTAGCCCAGGCTGACCTGGAATTCACTATGGAGTCTCAAGGTGGCCTCTAACTCACAGCGATCCTCCTACCTCTGCCTCCCAGGTGCTGGGATTAAAGGCGTGCGCCACCACACCCGGCACTGTTTGTTTGTTTGTTTTTTAATTTTTGTTTATTTTGTTTATTTATTTATTTGAGAGCAACAGAGAGAGAAAGGGAGAGAGAGAATGGGCATGCCAGGGCCTCTAGCCTCTGCAAACAAACTCCAGATGCGTGCGCCCCCTTGTGTATCTGGCTAACGTGGGTCCTGGGGAATTGAGCCTCGAACTAGGGTCCTTAGGCTTCACAGGCAAGTGCCTAACTGCTAAGCCATGTTTTTTTTTTGTTTGTTTTTTGTTTTGTTTTTTTTGAGGTAGGGTCTCACTCTGGTCCACACTGACCTGGAATTAACTCTGTAGTCTCAGGGTGGCCTTGAACTCATGGCAATCCTCCTACCTCTGCCTCCCGAGTGCTGGGATTAAAGGCGTGCGCCACCACGCCCGTCTGGTTTTGTTTTTTGAGACAGAGTCTTCTATACAAACCAGGCTGGACTCAAACCCTCATCTCCCTGAGCCAACTGCTAGAATCACAGTGCTTCCATAGCCAATTTTGAATCTCTGTTTTCAGATAAGGAAATTCATGTTCAATGTTGCCCCGGCAAGAAATGAAAGGGGCCTGGAGAGATAGCTTAGCAGTTGAGGACCCAGGTTCGATTCCCCAGGGCCCACATAAGCCAGCTGCACAAGGTGGCACATGAGTTTGGAGTTTGTTTGCAGCCGCTGAAGGCCCTCGCACACTCATTCTCTCTCTCTCCCTCTTTCTCTGTCTCTCAAAGAAATAAAATAAAAAGTCTTTAAAAAAAAAAAAAGAATGAGAGGCTTTTCTGGGAATGGTGACATATGTCTGTAATTCTAGCATTGGGAGGCAGAGGTAGAGGATCAGGAGTTGAAGGCCACTCTTGCCTATCTAGTGAGTTTGATGTCAGCTTGAGCAACATGAGGAAGAGCTGGGCATACTTTCATTCCCAGTTCCAGGAGAAGAACTATGAGTTCAAAGCCACTCTGGGCCACAGGTGAGTTCCAGGTCAGCATGGATGAGAGAGAGATCCTGCCTCAGGCAAACAAACATAAACAAAGATGCAAAAAACGCAAAAGAAAAGAGATCTGGGCTATAGAAATCAAGGCCTGTACTGTTAATGGGATTAAAGGCATGCGCCATTTGCAGTGGCTGGAGGTCCTGGTGCACCCATTCTCTCTCTCCTCTCCACCTCATTTTCTCTCTCAAATAAATAAATATTTTTAAAAGTTTTTTTGTTTATTTTTATTTATTTATCTGACAGTGACAGAGAAAAAGAGGCACAGAGAGAGAGAGAGGGGAGAGTGGGTACGCCAGGGCTTCCAGCCTCTGCAAACAAACTCCAGACGCATGAGCCCCCTTTTGCATCTGGCTAACGTGGGTCCTGGAGAATCAAGCCTCGAACCGGGGTCCTTAGGCTTCACAGGCAAGCGCTTAACCGCTAAGCCATCTCTCCAGACCTCATTTTTATTTTTTGAAATATTTTTTTCTGACTTATTTTTATTTATTTATTTGAGACAGAGAGAGACAGAGAATGGGCACGCCAGGGCCTCTAGCCACTGTAAACAAACTTCAGTCGCATGCGCCACCATGTGCAGCAGGCTTACCTGGGACCTGGAGAGTCAAACCTGGGAGCTTAGGCTTCGCAGGGAAGAGCCTTAACCGCTAAGCCATCTCTCCAGCCCCAACAGGTATGTGTTAACTGGACTCTGCTAAACTCTATTCTTGGTTCACAGTCATCTCTCACTGCCCCAAGGAGGTGTGCTCACTTGATCGCGTTCCTGGAAGCCTAAGGAAACTCCCCACTTAGGGACCCGCCTCATCTGGAGCCCTTCTGAGTCATCAAGGTCCTTGGATCCAGAGCACTGATTCTACTTCCGGGCCACGTGGGCTTCTGCTGGGTCCAGGGCCACTGTAGAACTGCTAGACGGGTCAGTTAGGGATAGTCTCTGGGGACCAAACCTCCAAAGCCACTCCTCCTTCCAGGGGCTGGTGTTCTGAGAAGAGATGGCTGGTTTCCAGGGTATTGCAAAGTCACAGAGAGGATGGGCCCAGGACCAGTGAAAATGTCAGAGATCATTAATCTTAGCAAGATGCCCTGGTTTCCTTGAGGAAGTGCCTTTTTAAAAAATTTTTAATTTTTTTATTTGAGAGAGGGGACGACGGAAAGAGAGAGAGAGAGAGAATGGGCACACCAGGGCCTCCAGCCACTGCAAACGAACTCCAGATGCATGTACCACCTTGTGCTCCTAGCTTAGGTGGGTCCTTGCGAATCGAACCCGGGTCCTTTGGCTTTGCAGGCAAGCGCCTTAATCGCCAAGCCATCCCTCCAGCCCTGCGGCAGGCTTTTGATGAATCTGCAGAGCTCTGAAGACGTGATTGTGATGGTTTTCAGAGGTGTCTACTCCGTCATTCCAGAAATGCTTTGACAACAGGGCTTAAATAATTCATGAATGTGTGCCCTCAATTTAACTGACAGTCTTTCTGAACAAATACAACAGGAAACAAACACACACACACAACATAACAGCAGAAGTGAGCTGTAAACATCTCCAGACTTGCCATATTTTTCCTGAGGGCATTATTCTATTGTGGGAAGATGGGGATTTTATTTTTTCTTTTTCTCCCTCCCTCCCTTCCTTCTCCCTTCTTTGTTCTGTTTGAGACAGGTTCTCATGTAGCCACAGCTGGTCTTGAACATGATCGCTATGTAGCTGAACTCCTTCTCTTCTTGCTCCACCTCCAGAGTCCTGGAGTTACAGGCCTGTGCCTGAAAGTTGTCTCATTCTGGCTGCAGTTACAGCTGGCTGCCAGGCGCTACGTCATGGGTGGTCCTTGCGCTACTGAACAATTGAAATCTTAGGATCTCTTTTTTTTTTCTTTTATTTATTTGAGAGAGAAAGGGAAAGAGGCAGATAGATAGATAGATGATAGATAATAGATAGATAGATAGATAATAGATAGATAGGTAGATAGATACATGGTCGATAGATAGAGAAAATGGGTGTGACAGCGCCTGTATCCACTATAAATGAGCTCCAGGTTCATGCATCATCATGTGCATGTGGCTTCGGAGGGGTACTTGGGAATTGAACCTGGACCTTTAGGCTTTGCAGGCAAACACCTTAACTGCTAAGCAATCTCTCCAAACTTTTTTTTTTTTTTGCAGTGTGAATGTTCATCCTGTGCCATTATTATTATTATTATTATTATTGGTATTATGGCTCAGTTAAAAGACTTTGGATTATGGGGATGTTTGAACATCATTGGGATTGATAAAAACTATGGGGACTTTTAAAGTAGGACTGAATGCATTGTATTTTACATCATGTATGGGTATCAGTTTATGGGGGCCAGGGGTGGAATGTAGTGTTTTGATTCAGATGTCCCCCATAAACTTCGGTGTTCTGAATACTAGGTCCCCAGTACTCAGGAAATGGAGATAGGAAAATAGCTGTGAGTTCAAGACCAGTCTGAGCTGTGGGGTGAGTTCCAGTTCAGCCTGGATTAGAATGAAACTCTGCTTCATCCTCTACCCCACACCTCCAAAAACAAAACACCAGGGCTGGAGAGACGGCTTAGCGGTTAAGCGCTTGCCTGTGAAACCTAAAGACCCCGGTTCGAGGCTCGGTTCCCCAGGTCCCACGTTAGCCAGATGCACAAGGGGGCGCACGCGTCTGGAGTTCGTTTGCAGAGGCTGGAAGCCCTGGCACGCCCATTCTCTCTCTCCCTCTATCTGTCTTTCTCTCTGTGTCTGTCGCTCTCAAATAAATAAATTAAAAAATTTAAAAAAAAAAAACCACCAGTCAGTGCAGGGGCAGTTACACACCACCTCTATGACTCAAATGCTAGAGGGGTTTTCTTTTCTTGTCCCCCTCTTTTTAACTCAGATTCCTAACCAACCTGTCATTGATCTCAACTCCTGCCATAGGGTGAACTTTTGCATTGCTCTCAAATTGATATGTTAAAATCCTCACCCCTAACGTGATGGCATTAGGAGGTGGGGACTTTGGGGCGTGATTACATCGTAAGGGTGGAGACCTTATGGATGGAATTAGTGTCCTCGGGGAAGAGGACCTGATTTGAGTCACATGAGGGCACAGCAGGAAGGGGTTTATGAAACACCCACCTTGATCTTGAACTTTCCAGACTCCAGAAATGTGAGAAATAAATTTCTGTTGCTTGTCAGCCTCCTGATCTGTGATATTTAGTTAGGATAGCATAAAGGGACAAAGACAAATTCCTAGCAAAAAAAAAATGAGACTTCCTGTCAATGTAGATTTTCATGATTACTTGTACTTAGTCATCTCTCTCTCTCTCTCTCTCTTTTTTTTTTTTACTTTATTTATTTATTTGAGAGAGAGACAGAGAGAAAGAGAGGCAATGGGCACACCAGGGCCTCCAGCCACTGCAAACGAGCTCCAGGCACACGTGCCACCTTGTACATCTGGCTTATGTGGGTCCTGGGGAATCGAACCAGGGTCCTTTGGCATTACAAGCAAGCACCCAAACCGCTAAGCAATCTCTCCAGCCCAGTCATGTCTTTAAAAAATATTATTTATTTATTTTTATTTATTTATTTGACAGCAACAGACAGAGAGAGAAAGAGACAGACAGAGAGAAAGAGAATGGGCATGCCAGGGCCTCCAGCCACTGCAAATGAACTCCAGACGCGTGCACCCCCTTGTGCATCTAGCTAACGTGGGTCCTGGGGAATTAAGCCTCAAACCAGGGTTCTTAGGCATCACAGGCGAGCATTTAACAGCTAAGCCATCTCTCCAGCCCAGTCATGTCTTTTGAAACCATAACATGGATGCAGCTTTTGCAACATTGGTATGATGAATAATTTTACTCTAATAGCAATTATACATAGTTGTACGTGTCAGTTACTAAATTCATCACTGTCAAGAAAGACAGTATTTGCTTGAACCTGGCGGGCCCAAGCACTTTACACTGTGGCTACACACGTTGCTTTTTTTTTTTTTTTTAAAGCTTTTATTTTCATTTTTATTTACTTATTAGAGACAGAGAGAGGAGGAGAGAGGAAGAATGGGCATACGAGGGCTCTAGCCACTGCAAACGAACTGCAGATGCATGTGCCACTGGCTTACGTGGGACCTGGAGAATCGAACCTGGGTCCTTAGGCTTCACAGGCATTGCCTTAACCACTAAGCCATCTCTCCAGCCCCCACACGTTGCTTTTTGACCTGTGGTGTCAACCCAGTGGATGCCTGAAATATGATTGACCCGCCTCCTCATTCAGAGACCCGCGCTTATGACAGATCACAGCCGAGTCAGTCGATGTTGTCTCCAGTGGTTTGCTTTCTTTCTTTTTTTCTCTTTTCTTTCTTTCTTTTTCTTTTTGTTTGTTTTATTTTTCAAGGTAGGGTCTCACTCTAGCTCAGGCTGACCTGGAATTCACTATGGAGTCTCAGGGTGGCCTCGAACTCACGGCGATCCTCCTACCTCTGCCTCCCGAGTGCTGGGATTAAATGCGTGCGCCACCACGCCTGGCTTTCTAGTGTTTTATATGAGGAAGTCATGAAGAGGTTTACACCCTCCCTAGAGACGGGTAAAAAAGCTCCCATGAAATGATCTGCGTGAGTGATGTGACAACCGAAAATGATTCTAAACTGACCCCCGAGCCAAGTTCTTCAGAGACCTGTCGAAACACATGTCCGCAGGGATCCCGAGAATCAGATTTCAAGATGTCTGCTCTTCTCCTGTCCCGAGTCCAACTGCTCCACAGAACCACTTAGTGCTCTGGTGCTTTCACTGATGCAGATTGCTGGATCTGCCCCAGAAACTCAGCTCCCCTGGGGACGAACCCAAGACTATGCCCTTTTTTGCTGTGATTTCCTGTTTGTCACAAGGTCTCACATTGAAGGCCTGGGTGGCCCAGAGCTTACTATGTAGCCAGGCTGGCTTCATTTGTTTTTAATTTTTTAAAATTTTTATTTATTTATTTGACAGAGAAAGTGGGGGGTCAATGAGCGAGCCAGGGTCTCCAGCCATTGCAAATGAACTCCGGACACGTGCGTCTCCTTGTGCATCTGGCTCACGTGGGTCCTGGGGAATCGAACCTGGGTCCTTTGGCTTTGCAGACAAACACAGGCTGGCTTTAAACTCACCATGATCCTAATGTGTCAGTCTGCTGAGTGCTGGATTTACAGGCATGAGTCACCACACCCAGCTGATAGCTGCTATTCAGCCAAATTTGGGGACCAGATTATCTCACTTTATTGACTAAGATAGTTGATGTTTTTCTTCTGTATGTGTGTAGGGAGTCAGTAAGGTGTGCTCCACCTTATTTACCAAGGCAGGGCCCCTCACCTGACCCCGGAGCTTGCTGATTCAGCTGCTCTAGTTAGACAGCTTGTTCCCGGGATGCCCTGTCTCTTCCTTCTCAGTGCTGGAAATACTTTTACATGCATGCTGGGGACCCAGACTATGGTTCTCAGGCTCACATGTAGAGCCCTTCACCCACTGGTACACGGTGAATCACAAAACGCCTAATGACACATTAAAAGATATATCCTGGGCTGGAGAGATGGCTTAGTGGTTAAGCACTTGCCTGTGAAGCCTAAGGACCCCGGTTCAAGGCTCGATTCCCCAGGACCCACGTTAGCCAGATACACAAGGGGGCGCACGCGTCTGGAGTTCGTTTGCAGTGGCTGGAGGCCCTGACGTGCCCATTCTCTCTCTCTTTTTCTGCCTCTTTCTCTCTCTGTCTGTCACAAATATATAAATAATAATAAAAAAAAGAAAGATATATCCTGCTACATTTACGTGGGTTCTGTGAATTGTAGTTGAGGAGCAAGCAACCAACTCCACGTGCTCATCATTTTTCTAGTTCTTGTCAGGTTCCTGCAGGTGTTAACGGGACATTTTGTACAGTGGACAAGGGACTGGAGTCAACCTGCCCGGCTTCAAATTGCAGCTCTGCTCTATGACTTCCTGTCCATGTGAGCATGCTCTTTATCTATGTACTTATTTATGAGTGTGTGTGTGTGCGCGCACATGCTGAGTATGTGTGAGATGTGTGGTATATGCACGTGTGTCCTGAGGAGAAAGTTGGGTGTCCTTTATCGCTCAACCAGTTACTATCTTTTTAAAAAATATTTTATTTTTAATTATTTATTTCACAGAGAAAAAGGGGGAGAGAGAGGAACAGAGAGAGAATGGGTGCGCCAGGGCCTCCAGCCACTGCAAACAAACTCCAGATGCGTGCGCCCCCTTCTGCATCTGGCTAACATGGGTCCTGGGGGATCGAGCCTTGAACCGGGGTCCTTGGGCTTCACGGGCAAGCGCTTAACCACTAAGCCATCTCTCCAGCCCCAGCTTTATTTCTTTTACTTAATTTTAAAACTTTGTTGGGCTGGAGAGATGGCTTCATGATAAAGGAGCTTGCCTGCAAAGCCTAAGGACCCTAGTTTGGTTCCCCAGTACCCACATAAAGCCAGATGCACAAAATGGCACATTCATCTGGAGTTGGTTTGCAGTGGCTGGAAGTCCTGCTGTGCCCATTCTCTCTCTCTCCTTTCCAAATAAATAAATAAACTATACATATATGTGTGTGTGTGTATGTGTGTGTGTTTGTGTGGGATGTGTGTGTATAGGTCACAGGACTACTTTGAGACATCTGTGCTCCATCTTTTTTGAGACGGGTTGCTTGCCACTGAAACAAACCAACATGCCAAACTGCAAAGAAACATCAGATCAGCTGGTCTGGGAGCTTCCGATTCTTCACCTCTGTTTTCATAATTACTTTGGCACCACACATGCATGGACCACTTTGCATCTAGCTTTATGTGGATGCTGAGGCATTGAACCCAAGGCAGCGGGCTTTGCAAGCAAAGCTCCTTTACCCCAGCCATCTCCCTAGCCAACTGGATAAGTCATTTTCCCTGGTCATCTTGCCCTCCTTCAAGCTCACGCTGAAATCGAAAGAGCACACTATGTCCCGCTAACGTTGTGCCTCGTCCTGAAATTCTTGTCCGCAGAGCAGTCACAGTCACCTGGGGCACCTCTCACCTGGTCCTGAAGGGAGAAGGGATTCACAGTCCCACACACGGGTTAAGCCTTGGTTCTGCTAAGTATTAGATACGTGATTTTTAGGCAATGTAGGCAGACACCAGCGTTTCATGAACCACAGCATGCAGGTTTGATAAAACTGTCCCATGTTCATATGCCTCTGATATCTTGGATTTGAGGCAGGGCTCAGATATATATATATATAAGTGTGTGTGTGTGTGTGTGTGTGTGTGTATATATATATATATATATATATATATATTTTTTTTTTTTTTTTTTTTTTTCCCGAGGTAGGGTCTCACTCTAGCCCAGGCTGACCTGGAATTCACTATGGAGTCTCAGGGTGGCCTTGAACTCATGGCAATCCGCCTACCTCTGCCTCCCGAGTGCTGGGATTAAAGGCATGCACCACCACGCCTGGCTTTTTTTTTTGGTTTTTCAAGATAGGGTCTCACTCTAGCTAAGGGTGGCCTCGAACTCATGGTGATCCTCCTAATTCTGCCTCCCGAATGCTGGGATTAAAGGCATGAGCCACCACGCCCAGCTTCAGAGACTATATTTTAGAGATGAATCAATTTATTTATAATTTTCTACACGTATATATTTTGATCACATTTACCCTCATTGCCTTCTCTTGTGCCCCTCCATCCACTCCCGCTGAACCCCTTCTTTTTCCCAGCTGGTCTTCCTTTTACTTGCATGTCTCTTTTGTGTGTGTCTATTGAATTTATTTATTTTTTTAAAATAGTTTTACTTATTTATTTGAGCGAGAGAGGAGAGACAAAGAGGCAGATAGAGAGAGTAGGCGCACCAGGGCCTCTAGCCGCTGCAAACAAACTCCAAATGCATGTGCCACCTTCTGCATCTGGCTTACGTGGGTCCTGGGGATTCAAACCTGGATCTTTAGGCAAGTGCCTTAACTGTTAAGCCATCTCTCCAACCTACTGAATTTAATTAGAGTTATTTGCATTAGCAGGGTTGGGATTTTTTTTTTTTTTTTTTTTTCGAGGTAGGGTCTCACTCTAGCCCAGGCTGACCTGGAATTCACTGTGGAGTCTCAGGGTGGCCTCGAACTCATAGCGATCCTCCTACCTCTGCCTTCCGAGTGCGGGGATGAAAGGTTTGCGCCACCACACCCAGCTTTTTTTTTTTTTTTTTTTTGAAGTAGGGTTTCTCTCTGGAATTCCTAACTCTGCCTCCTAAGTGCACTAACACACCCAGCTAGGGTTGGGATTTCTTTACCTGAACATGGGCAATTTACCAGTGGATACTCCATGGAAGAAAACGTCTCCCCCTCATTTTAAATACTAACATTCTGAACAAGTTCACAATGCTGGTCCCGGCCGAAGCTATGCTTTGAGTATCCCCATTGGATACTATTGCCCACCAATGGAAATGTAACAGCCAACAAACATGAAAAAGAGCCGCATTGCAGATTTCAAAACTACACCAGAGCAGGGAGTGAAATAAACTAAATTCCTGTGTGTTCACTCCCAGAACTGCTGGCTCCAAAGGTGTTTTGTCTAAGCCAATTATTTTATTTATTTACTTATTTAAGAGAGAAAGAGGCAGAGAGAGAGAAAGAGAGAGAGAGAGAGAGAGAGAGAGAATATGCATGCCAGTGCCTCTAGCCACTGCAAATAAACTCTAGATGCATATGCCACCTTGTGCATCTGGCTTTATGTGGGTACTGTGGAATCAAACCTGGGTCTTTAGACTTTGCAGGTAAGTGCCTTAACCACTAAGCCATCTTTCCAGCCCCGTGAATGCCTGTTTTAAGTGCTCAGTACCACTACCTGGTAGGAAGGACACACCTTTCTACACCAACCCTCCACTGCTTCTTTCTTCATCATGCAGACTTTGTCCATATGAGTATTTTGTGTTTTTAATTAAAATTTTTTTTTGTTTATTTTTTTAAGGTCTCATTCTAGCCCAGGCTGACTCGCAACTTACTCTATAGTCCCAGGCTGGTCTTTGATGCATAGCCGTCCTCCTGCCTCTGCCTCCTGAATGCAAGGGTTAAAGATGTGCACCACCACGCCAGGCTACTTTTAATTTTTTTTAAATATTATTTATTTATTTGGTGCAGAGAGAGACACTATGGGCATACTATAGGACATCTTGCCACTTGCAAATGAACTGCAGACTCATGGGACGCATAGTGGATCTGGCTTTACGTGGGTACTGGGACATTGAACCCTAGCCAGTAGGCTTTGCAAGCAAGTGCCTTTAACTGCTGAGCCATCTCTTCGGCCCTGTTTTGACTTTTTGCCTCCCTCTCTACTTCTCTCTTTGGCTCCTCTTCCTGGTTGGTTCTCAAGTCATGCCTAGGATTTGATTCATAGAGCCACGAGTGAGGGGTGGACATGGAGGTCGGTGTCATCGAAAGAACAAAATTGTCAGCTGGAGAGATGGCTTAGCCATTAAGCGCTTGCCTGTGAAGCCTAAGGACCCCGGTTCGAGGCTCCATTCCCCAGGACCCACGTTAGCCAGATGCACAAGGGGGCGCACGCGTCTGGAGTTTGTTTGCAGTGGCTGGAGGCCCTGATGTGCCCATACTCTCTCTGTCTCTCTCTCTCTGTCTCTCTCTCTCTCTCTCTCTGCCTCTTATCTGTCGCTCTCAAATAAATAAATAAAAATAAACAAAAAAATTTAAAAAAGAACACACATTGTGTGTGTGTGTGTAAGAGAAAGAGGGAGAGAGAGAGAGTGCAGGCATGCATTCTAAGTAGAGATCAAAGGACAGACAGCATCGGGCGTCAGTCCTTACCTCCTGCCTGGTTTGAGACGCTCTCGGGTTGTTCGCTGCTGACTTCACTGGTCTAGCTGGCCCCTGAGTCTCTCTCTCCTCTATTGCCATAGGCATGTGGGGGTCACAAGCACATGCCTACCATGCCTGGTGCTTTACGTGGGTTCTTAGAATCTAAACACAGGTCCTCATGCTTGCGTAGCAAGCACGTTACTCACTGAGTCATCTGCCCAGCATGGTTTGTTTTTGTTTTTGTTTTTGCTTTTTTTTTTTTTTGGTTTTTCAAGGTAGGATTTCTAGCCCAGGCTGACCTGGAATTCGCTATGGACTCTCAGGTTGGCCTTGAACTCACAGTGATCCTCCTACCTCTGCCTCCCAAGTGCTGGGATTAAAGGCGTGCACCACCACACCTGGCCATACTTTTTACTTATTTCTAGTGTGTGTGTGTGTGTGTGTGTGTGTGTGTGTGGAGGCCACAGGTCAAGGTCGGATGTCTTCCTTAATTGCTTTCCACTTTGTTTACTGAAGGTAGGTCTCTCATTTGAACCCAGAACGTGCTGATTCAGCTAGCCTAGCTATTCAGCAAGCCCCAAGGATCCTCCTATCTCGGCCTCTCGTCCAGCCCTGGGACTTCAGGCACTGGCTACCTTGTCTGGCTTTTAGGTGGATGTTTGAGGAGTTATACTCAGCCTTGCACTGCAAACACTTCACAGATTGAGGCATCTCCCAAGGCCCCTAGTCTTTGGTTTTGTTCTCTGCTTCTTGCATATAACTCCCTCCTAAGGCAGGTCACAGAAATTCTCCTTCTCCCCTGCCTTTAACCAGCTATAAAGAAATTTGGGGGGTGGGTTGTAGGGATGGCTTAACGATTCAGGTGCCTGCCTGTGAAGTCAAAGGACCCAGGTTCAAATCCCCAGGATCCACATAAGCCAGATGTACAAGGTAGTACATGCATCTGGAGTTCATTTGTAGTGGCTGGAGGCCCTGGCATGCCTGTTCTCTCTATCTGTCTCTCTCTCTCAAATAAATAAACAAATAGAGAAAAATTTTAACAGGGACTGGGGAAATGGCTTAGTGGTTAAAGCGCTTGCCTGCAAAGTCTAAGGACAGATTCCCTAGGACCCATGTTAGCCAGATGCACAGGGGGGCACAAGTGTGTGGAGATCATTTGCAGTGGCTGGAGGCCCTGGTGTGCCCATTCTCTCTTTCTGCCTCTTCCCTTATCCCCCCTCTCTCTCCAATAAATAAATAAAATATTTTTAAAAAAGAAATATTTTAACAAAAAATAAACATTAAATAAATGCTTTGATAGTAGATCATAAGATCTTCCTCATCCTACTGGGAGCCTGTGCCCTGGGGGAGGATCATAGCACAGAGAAACCAAGAACCGCCTAAGACAAGCCAGGCTGAGTCTCCCCCACATCTCTTAGTAACCCAATCTCCACAGCATCCCAAAAAAACAGGGTCCAGGGCTGGAGAGATGGCTTAGCGGTTAAGCGCTTGCCTGTGAAGCCTAAGGACCCCAGTTCGAGGCTCGGTTCCCCAGGTCCCACGTTAGCCAGATGCACAAGGGGGCGCACGCATCTGGAGTTCATTTGCAGAGGCTGGAGGCCCTGGCGTGCCCATTCCCTCTCTCTCCCTCTATCTGTCTTTCTCTCTATGTCTGTCGCTCTCAAATAAATAAATAAAAAATGAACAAAAAAAAAAAAAAACAGGGTCCAAAGATCTCCTTCCTGGAGAGCTGACTGGGGAAGTTCCCGGATGGTGGCCCCTGGGGCAGGCACAGAAGGGCCTCTTTTCTCATGTCCTACACATTTCTCTATCTTGGGCCAGCAATCCCTTTACAATAAGACGGTGAGTGTAAACGATAACCTGAATTCTGTTGAGTCTTTAGAGCCAATTAATGAACTGAGGAGGAGAGGGTGGTCAGCAAGACAGGTAGAGCCCAGGGCTTGCCAGTGCCCCAGGATCAGGGTGGCCTCGGGACTGAGCCCGTAGCCAGGAATGGGAGGTTCCCTCCCGGCTGAGTGTCGGAATGGAATTTACTGATTGTTAACTTTTGTGGTATAAAGGAGAACATCCCTACCTCCTTCCCTTTTCTTTTCAGTACTTAGGATTGAACCCAGACCCTTGTGCTGGCTAGGCCATAGCTCTATCATGAAGCTGCATGCCTACCCTGATTTCACCTTCTTATTTTGAGTCAGGGTCTCATGGAGAAGTCTAAGCAGGGCTTGAGTGCACCCTGGAGCCCAGGCAGGCCTTGAACTTGTGATGATCCTCCTGCTTTCTGAGCAGTCAGGACGACAGGCCTGTGCTATCCCCACACCTTTTAGGGTGGCATGGTGACAGCGGAGGAGAAATAGATCCTGCAAAACACGCTGCTTTGGGGCTGGAGAGATGGCTGTGTTTAAAGGCACTTGCTTGCAAAGTCTGAGTCCTGGGTTCAAGTCCCCAGTACCTACGTAAAGCCAGATGCACAAGGTGCTACCTACATGCATCTGGAATTTTTTGCATTGGCCCCGGTGTGCCCATCCCCCTTCTCTCTGCTTGCAAATAAATAAATAAAAATTTAAAAAGAAACAGCACTGGAAAGATGGCTTAGAAGTTAAGGTGCTTGCCTGCAAAGCCTAAGAACCTAGGCTCTACTCCCCAGTACCCACATAAGCCAGATGCACAAGGTAACACACACGTCTGGAGTTCATTTGCAGTGGCTAGAGGCCCTAGTGTGCCCATTCTCTCTCTCTCTCTCTCTCTCTCTCTCTCTCTCTCTCTCTCTCTCTCTCTCTTTCTGCCTCTTTCTCTCTCTCGCTTGCAAATAAGTAAATGAAATATAAAAAAAGAAAAAAGAAACAAAGATAAGGACTGGGTAGATGGCTCAGTGGTTAAAAGCACTTGCTTGCAAAACCTGGGTTCAGTTCCCAAGTACCCACTTGAAGCCGGATGCACAATGCTGTGCATGCATTTAGAGTCTGTTTGCAGGGCTGGAGAGATGGCTTAGTGGTTAAGCGCTTGCCTGTGAAGCCTAAGGACCCCGGTTCGAGGCTCGATTCCCCAGGACCCACGTTAGCCAGATGCACAAGGGGGCGCACGCGTCTGGAGTTCGTTTGCAGTGGCTGGAGGCCCTGGTGCGCCCATTCAGATTTCTCTCTCTCTCTATCTGTCACTTTCAAATAAATAAATAAAAATAAACAAAAAACTTAAAAAAATAGAGTCTGTTTGCAGCTACAAGAGGCTGGGTGCCCATTCTCTCTCTCTTCTCTCTCAAGTAAATAAATATCGTTTAAAGCAAAGATGAATAAATTTAAAATTACATAGCCAGAATTACATTATCACATCTAAAAATATACACTCAAAATTCAAATGAAAAAAAATTCAAATGAAACAGTTTAGGCAGGTATCATGACCACTGAGCACAGACGACATAGAAAGAGGCCAGAGATGACTTACTTCCTGTCAGAGAGGATAAATCAAGTATTCTTGCCTGTATCAAAGACTGAAATGAATCAGATCACGTCTTTAAAGCCAATTGCCGGTTACCGGAAATCGTGGAGTCACAGAGCACAGTAACGCCAGAGGGAGATTGTCAGCAAAATCAAGAATGTGGGAAGCTCTCCAAGAGAGACGACCTGATTTCTTCACAAAAAAAAAAAAAAAAAAAAAAAAAAAAAATGCAAGGGAAAAAAGTGGAAAGAACCTATAGTTAAAAAGAAACTTGCCAGACATGGAGGTGCACGCCTTTAATCCCAGCACTCGGGAGGCAGAGGTAGGAGGATTGCTGTGAGTTCGAGGCCACCCTGAGACTCCATAGTGAATTCCAGGTCAGCCTAGACCAGAGTGAGACCCTACTTCGAAAAACCAATAATCATCATCATCATCATCATCATCATCATCATCAAATAATAAGAATAGAACTGTGACCATACATCAAAGCAGCCATTATTTCTCTCTCTGTCTGTCAGTCGCTCTCAAATAAATAAATAAAAATAAACCAGGGACTGGAGAGATGGTTTAGTGGTTAAGTGCTTGCCTGTGAAGTCTAAGGACCCCCGTTTGAGGCTCAATTCCCCAATACCCATGCACAAAGTGGCACATGCGTCTGGAGTTCGTTTGCAGTGGCTGGAGGTCCTGATGTGCCTATTCTCTCTCTCTCTCTCTCTCTCTCTCTCTCTCTGCCTCTTTCCCTCTCTGTCACTCTCAAATAAAAAAATAAAAATAAGCTGGGCAGGTCTGGAGAGATGGCTTGGCGGTTAAGTGCTTTCCTGTGAAGCCTAAGAACTCTGGTTCTAGGCTCGATTCCCCAGGACCCACGTTAGCCAGATGCACAAGGGGGCGCACACGTCTGGAGTTTGTTTGCAGTGGCTGGAGGCCCTGATGCGCCCATTCTCTCTCTCTCTCCGTCTCCCTCTTTCTCTCTCTGTCGGTCGCTCTCAAATAAATAAATAAAAATAAACAATTAAAAAAAAATAAGCCGGGTGTGGTCATGCACGCCTTTAATCCCAGCACTCAGGAGGCAGAGGTAGGAGGATCACCATGAGTCCGAGGCCACTATGAGACTCCATAGTGAATTCCAGGTTAGTGTGGGCTAGAGTGAGATCCTACCTCGAAAACCCAAAAATAAATAAAGAAATAAAAATAAACCAAAAAACTTTTTAAAAAGAGGCCATATATGTACACACATATTATGCCAAAATATTTACACATGTGATTGTGTGATATGCAGTTTTCTTTTAACTAATGCTCTGGGGCTGAGGCGATGGCTCAGTGGATAAAGCACTGGCTGGCAAGCATGTATCCACATGCTTGTACGTGACATGTGAGGAGGGGGTGGCCCACCTCTAAGCCTGGCACCGCAGAGGCAGAGACAGGAGCTCTGGGTAAGCTGTCTCATTAAAGTAGCTGAATTGGTGAGCCCTGGGATCCAACGAGAGACCTTGTCTCGGTCGCTAAGGTGCAGAGCGATTGAGGAAGACAGCTGATATCAACTTCTGGCTGTGTGCGCACGCACACACACACACATGCCCATGCTCCTCCTACCGTATGCCAACATGCATACACACAAGCACGTGCCCACCCACGAGTAATGCCTTCATGTGTGTCTGAGGACGCTGTGCATGGCTTGTAGACAGAATGAGTGAGAGCGAAGATGTTCAAGTTGCTCCTGGGACTCAAAGCTGTGATCCCTTCCACACCGTGAAGGTTTAAACATTTCCATAAGGCAAACGTAAAATCGGGCTGGAGGATGGCTTTGTGGTTAAGGTACTTGCCTGCAAAGTGAAAGGACTCAGGTTCGATTCCCCAAGACCCACGTAAGCCATATGCACAAGGGGGAGCATACGTCTGGAGTTCATTTGCAGCAGCTGAAGGCCCCGGAGTGCCCATTCTCTCCCTCTCTATCTCTCTCTCTCTGCCTCTTTCTTTCTCTCTCTCAAATAAATAAATTAAAATATTTTTTATTTTTTATTTTTTTAATTTTTTAAAATTTTTATTAGCATTTTCCATGATTATAAAAAAATCCCATGTTAATTCCCTCCCTCCCCCACATACTTTCTCCTTTGAAATTCCATTCTCCATCATATTACCTCCCCATCATAAAATTTTTTTTTTTTTTTTTTTTTTGGTTTTTTGAGGTAGGATCTCACTCTGGCTCAGGCTGACCTGGAATTTACTATGTAATCTCAGGGTGGCCTCGAACTCTTGGCGATCCTCCTACCTCTGCCTCCCGAGTGCTGGGATTAAAGGCGTGCGCCACCACGCCCGGCATAAAATATTTTTTTTAATGGAAAAATAAAAGTAAAATAGACAAATGATTGGACAAGTGTGGTGCACTTTCCATACTGGATGAAGGTTCTTTACCATGTTATAAATACATTTAAAAATTGGGGGCTGGGGCTGAAGGGATGGCTTAACGGTTAAGGCGTTAGCCTGCAAAGCCAAAGGATCCAGGTTGGATTCCCCAGGACCCATGTAAGCCATATGCACAAGGGGGCGCACGCGTCTGGAGTTTGTTTGCAGTGGCTGGAGACCCTGGAGTGCCCATTCATTCTCTCTCTCACCCTTTTTATCTGTCAAATAAGTAAAAAAAAATAAAATACTTTTTTTTTAAAAATTGAGGACTGGAGAGATGGCTCCGTGATTAAGCCACCTGCCTGCAAAACCAAAGGACTCAGGTTCAATTCCCCAGGACCCACGTAAGCCAGCTACACGAGGTGGCACATGTGTCTGGAGTTCATTTGCTGTGGTTAGAGGCACTGACATGCCCATTCTCTCTCTTTCTCTGTCATAAATAAATAAATAGATGTTTTATTGGGTGTTGGACACATCTGCTCATTATGTGGCATTGGGTCCATGCCAACTGATACCCACCTGTCTGTCCCCCCGAGTTCCATACCATAAATTACCGGCAGCTCCCTCAACCATAGGGCCCTGGAGAGCCCAGGAGCCAGGTCCGAAGAGCAGGGTCCCCTCCCTCACTGGTGATTGTAAGGAAGGACCCGCCACCTCCTGGTGAGTCATCCCGCCCTGATGGCTTCTGCTTCTTGCTGGGGAACCTGGCTCCTATTACAGGGGCCTGAGGCAGCCAGGGCCTTGTCATACAGTTCTCAAAGTAAATTACTAAATTACTTTTAAAACAAACATCTGTGCTGGTAAAAATCACACTGACCTTTGAGAGCAATGACTGTGCATTGTAGGAAACTGAACTCGTTCCTAAACAGCATGTGGTTCCTAAATATTAACTATTCTCTACAGACCTGAAAAAAAATTCATTATGTTCATTGCCGCTTATCTGAACATAGACGTTGTTTTCCCTGGGTTTGGAAGAAGAAAAAAAAAAATGCATTATCATCCTGCCTGGAAATTAGGTCAGCGTTTGTATTTTAGGGGCTGATTTCTATCCCTGCCCCCCCAGCCCGTGTTCCTTCCAGAACTGCCTTTGGCCCAGTTAGTTTTGTCAACATTTTCTTGAAGGCCAGACCCAAGAAATTGCTGCCCTGAACCAGCACTGTGATTCCCTAGGCTTCAGCTGCAGGTCTGGAGGCCACTCACAGCCCACTGTTGCCTCAAGTTAAAGCAACAAGGTAGAAAGCACAGGTCCCAATCTGCCCAAACCATTGCTTAATCTCTCTCTTTTTAGAGAGAGCATGAGAGAGAGAGAAAATTGGCACACCAGAGCCTCAGCCACTGAAATCTAACTCCAGATGCTTGCGCCACCTAGTGGGCATGTGCAACTTTGCATGTGCCTTACCTTTGTGCATCTGGCTAATGTGGGATCTGGAGAACAGAACAAGGGTCCTTAGGCTTCCCAGGTAAGCCACTTAACAGCTAAGCTATCTCTCCAGCCCTGTTTTTATTTTTAATTATTTACTTGAGAGAGACAGGGGCAGAAAGAGAGAGAGAGAGAATGGGCACCAGGGCCTCTAGTAAATGACCTCCAGATACATGCGCCACCTTGTGCATCTGGCTTATGTGAGTCCTGGGGAATTGAACCTGGGTCCTTTGGCTTCTTTGGCTTCATACACAAGTGACTTAATTGCTAAGCCATTTCTCCAGCCCATTTGAGGTTTTTTTTAAAATATATTTTACTTTTATTTATTTGAGAAAGAGAAAGAGGGAGAGAGAGAGAGAGAGAATGGGCACACCAGGGCCTCCTGACACTGTAAATGAACTCCAGATGCATGTGCCACTTTGTGCATCTGGCTTTATGTGAGTACTGGGGAATCAAACCTGGGTCCTTACGCTTTGCAGGCAAGCACCTTAACTGCTAAGCCATCTTCCCAGCCCCTCATGTGTTTATTTTTTATGGTGCGTGCGCGTACACGTTCATGTGTGTGGTGGGTCTGCATGTGCCGTGATGCGCAGGTGGAGGTCAGAGGACAGCCTCCGGTGACAGTCCTTTCCTCTCACCTTGTTTGAGGCAAGGTCCCTCGTTGCCCCCCACTGCGTTTTCCACGCTAGCTGGGCAGTGAGCTTCCAGAGGATTCTCTTGCATTTGTTTCTTTCCTTGCAGTAGGTACCCTGAGATTATAGACATTCACCACAGTATCTGCTTAAGTGGCAGGTGCTCGAATATTTTACATGAATTGTTAAACCCAATCTTCTTTTCCTTTCCTTAGCAAGATATTTATTTATGCATCTTTCTTTCACTTTGTCTGTTTGTTTGCTTTTTCAAGGTAGGGTCTCTCTCTGGCCCAGGCTGACCTGGAATTCACTATGTCATCTCAAGCTGGCCTTGAACTCATTGCGCTCTTCCTACCTCTGCCTCCCAAGTGTTTGGATTAAAGGTGCCTGGCTCATTCACTTTTTTTTTCCCAAGGTAGTGTCTCTAGCTCAGGCTGGCCTGGAATTCACTATGTAGTCTCAGGGTGGCCTCCAACTCACGATGATCCTCCTACCTCTGCCTCTCGAGTGCTGGGATTAAAGGCGTGTGCCACCACGCCCGTTTTATTTGAGATAGGTTTTCATTATGTATCACAGGCTGGCCTCAAATTAATGATCTTCCCACTTCTGTATCCCTGGTGCTGGGTTATAGATGAGATGCACTTGCCTAGCTTCTCAAATCTTATTTGAGATTAATTTTATTCATTGCTTTAATTAAAGAAAGCAGTTATTAACATTACACTTTCATTTTCTAATTTAAGGAACCTCCATGGGAAATGTTAAAATATCCTAGAGTTTAAAATGGGAATAAAGGGGCTGGAGAGATGGCTTAGTGGTTAAGGTGCTTGCCTGCAAGGCCAAAGGACCCAGGTTTGATTCCCAAGAACCCTCTTAAGCCAGATGCACAAAGTGACACATGGCAAATGGCAAGCTCATTCCCTCTCTCTGTCTCTCTCTCTCTCTCTCTCTCCCAACCTCTTTCTCTCTCTCAAATAAAAATAATAAATAAATAAAATTGGAATAATTGGGCTGGAGAGATGGCTTAGTGGTTAAGCACTTGCCTGTGAAGCCTAAGGACCCTGGTTTGAGGCTTGATTCCCCAGGACCCATGTAAGCCAGATGTACAAGGGGGTGCATGCATCTGGAGTTTGTTTGCAGTGGCTGGAAGCCCTGGTGTTCCTATTCTCTCTCTCTCTCTCTCTCTCTGCCTTTTTTTCTCTTTCTGTCTGTCGCTCTCAAATAAATAAATAAATAATTTTAAAACCAGGCTTGGTGGCGCATACCTTTAATCCCAGAATTTGGGAGGCAGAGGTAGGAGGATTGCTGTGAGTTCGAGGCCACCCTAAGACTATACAGTGAGTTCCAGGTCAGCCTGGAGTCCCTACCTCGAAAAACAAAAACAAAAACAAAAAAATTGTAATGGGAATAAAGCTACAAAAAAGGAAGAACTTTAAAAAACAGTTTGGCACTAGTTTTGTATTTTTTTAATTTATTTATTTTAATTTTATTTATTTATTTATTTGAGAGCGACAGACACAGAGAGAAAGACAGATAGAGGGAGAGAGAGAGAGAATGGGTGCGCCAGGGCTTCCAGCCTCTGCAAACGAACTCCAGACGCGTGCGCCCCCTTGTGCATCTGGCTAACGTGGGACCTGGGGAACCGAGCCTCGAACCGGGGTCCTTAGGCTTCACAGGCAAGCGCTTAACTGCTAAGCCATCTCTCCAGCCCTAGTTTTGTATTTTAACATAATAATGATAAATGCTCGGTTTTCATGCCTTCCCACTTTCAAATTCTCTCAAAGATGGACAGCATTCACGGTTTTGATGCTAAGTGCCCAGGATCCACTTGCTTTAACATGCTGGGCGTAGCATGTCATGGCTCACCAGTGGTCACACATCTGCTTTGAATGAGTTTCACGGCCATGCCACCCTTCCAAACACTCCTGCATATGATTAATAACATCTGAGCTTGGTACCAAAATCAGAGAAGAATTGGAGTCACAGCAAATGTTCCCGTTTCTTTAGGAGAAAATAAGGCAAAATTCCAGAACCTATAGATTGCGCTTGAGGAATGGTTTGAGTTTAGGTCACCCCGGTGATAAAGAGCTGAGAAACCTGATTGGTCGTGAGCCCAACAGAAGTAGTGACTCAGGAAGGGCCCACCCTTGGGGGCTAAGCCTGTGAAGCTGAGGAGGAAACAGGAAGCTAGAGCTCATCCGGCCAAGACAGGCAAGGTGGCAGCCATGTTTCTGTGGGCCAGTCCCTGACTATCTGTCAGAGAAAAAAAAAGAAATCTACTTTGCTCCTAGTTTGTATCAGTGTGATAAATACTGGGGAAGTTTTAATAACACGTTTATTTTAAATTTACTCTAGCAGAGGTAGGAGGATCACCATGAGTTCAAGGCTACCCTGAGACTACAGAGTTAATTCCAGCAGGTCAGCCTGGACCAGAGTGAGACCCTACCTTGATAAAACAAAACAAACAAACAAAAGAAATTTACTCTAAACAGGGGCTGGAGAGATGGCTTAGAGGTTAAGGCACTTGCCTTCAAAGTCTAACGATCCAGGTTCAACTCCCCAGTACTCACATAAATCCAGGTGCACAAAGTGGCGCATGCATCTGGAGTTTGTCTGCAGCAGCTGGAGGCCCTGCTGCACCCATTCTCTCTGTCTGTCTCTCTTCTATTCACCCTCTGCTTGCAAATAAATATATAAAAATTCATTTTAGCCAGGTGTGGTGGCGCATGCCTTCAATCCCAGAACTCGAGAGGCAAAGGTAGGAGGATCATTGTAAGTTCAGGCCACCCTGAGACTATAGTGAATTCCAGGTCAGCCTGAGCTAAAGTGAAACCCTACCTCGAAAAACAAAACAACAATAACAAAAATATATATAGTACCAGAACTATTTTTAAACAAAAATGGGAAGTATAGTAAGAAAAAATGCCAAGAAAACAAAATCTAGATTAAGTTACCAGCAAGATTTGGTCTTATTTGCTTCCTTCTCCCCTAGATTGGAGTATTTAAGGACACATCTCAGATTTCTTTTTTTTCCCCCTATGTATTTATTATGTATCTGGAAAAATTATGGGTATCTTCTTACATAACCATGGGGCTGTTTATCACATCTAACAAAATTAACAGTAATTTTTTTAGTTGATCCTTAGCCAAAAGGCTGGGAAATGATTATGTAATCCATGACATCATGACCCCCAGACCATAATCCAAATGCCCTGTTTGGGGCTAAAGAGACAGCTAAGTGGTTAAAGGCACTTGGTTACAAAGGCTGATGGCCCGGGTTTGATTCCTTGGCACAAAGTGGCACATGCATCTAGAATTCACTTGCGGGCTGGAGAGATGGCATAGCGGTTAAGCGCTCGCCTATGAAGCCTATGGACCCCGGTTCAAGGCTCGGTTCCCCAGGTCCCACGTTAGCCAGATGCACAAGGGGGTGCACGCGTCTGGAGTTCGTTTGCAGAGGCTGGAAGCCCTGGCGCGTCCATTCTCTCTCTCTCCCTCTATCTGTCTTTCTCTCTGTGTCTGTTGCTTTCAAATAAATAAATTTTAAAAAATAAATAAATAAATAAAAAATAGAATTCACTTGCAGTGGCAGGAGGCCCTGCCATGACCCATTCTCATTCTCTCTCTCTCCCCTCATAAATTAAAATCATTCATTAATTAAAATATTTGAAAAAAAAAAACCCTGGTTGTCTTAAAAATGCCATTCTACATTTGTTTTGCTTGAGCCTAAACATACACACCCTCTTGCTCTGTCTCTCAAGTGTTTTTAAAATCTCCACTATTACATTCCCCTTCCTTTCTTTTGCATGCCACTCATTGCATAATTTGCATTTTTAAAACTAAAATGTTTATTTCAGGAACACAGATTAGAAAAAAACAGGGAACAAAAATGAAACTTGCATGAATGAGGGAAATATGGTCTGGTCAAAAACACACGGAGACACGGAACTGGCCCAAGGATCATCTCGTTTCTTGCATACAGCTTAATTGAATTACAATCTGTTGTGTGCTTTCCTAAAGATAATGATTTTAGCTTATGTATTTTGGGAGGGATAGCAAGGTATTGGAATTGCCTAAGAACCTGGAACATTTTTCTCAGTGGCTTGTGTGGGAGTTTGAATGTATGGTCCCAGTCTCACGTGTTTTTGTTTTTTTTTTTTTACAATTTCCAAGTTTAGTCCCCAGCAGGCAGATTCCTGACCCTGGGGGTGGATCTGAAGTCTAGCCCTAGTAGGTGTGTTCAGAGAGGGTTTATTGTTGTTGGTATTTTCATTTATTTAGCTGGACATGGTGGCCCATGCCTTTAATCCCCAGCACTTGAGAGGCAGAGGTGGGAGAATCACCATGAGTTCAAGGCCACCCTGAGACTACATTTATTTATTTATTCACTTATTTGAGAGTGAGCAAGAGGAGAGAGAAAGAAGCAAACAGAGAATGGGCACATCAGGGCCTCCAGCCACTGCAAATGAACTCCAAACACATGCATCCCCCTTGTGCATCTGGCTTACGTGGGTCCAGGGGAGTCGAACCTGCGTCCTTTGGCTTTGCAGGTAAACGCCTTAACCAGTAAGCCATCTCTCCAGCTCCTACTTCAGAGAGTTTTGAGCTCTGGCAGTTTGTGCTTGTTGGTGATGCTGGCTGTTTGGTAATGTCACTGTGCTTGGATCCATGAAAGGAAGTGTGGTAGTTTGAATGGATGTCCCCCAATGGAATCAGGAGTTTATTAAAGCTTGTAATTTAAATCTCTGTGGGCAGATCCTAGGGCCAGCCCTAAGGTGTGTGGGTGGATTTGGAATTCCAGTCTAAAGATCGCTCTCTTTCTCTCTGGGTGGACCTGTGAAAGGGGGCCAGCTTCTTCTGCCATTATGGACCTTCCCCTGGATCTATAAGCTTCAAATAAATTCCCTTCTTCCCATAACTGCGCCTGGTCTGTCTTGAGGTTCATCCCAGCAACTAAAGCTGTCTGCTATGGGGAGCCAGCTTCTTCTGCCACTGACAGTGTCCCCTGAACCCTAAACATGAAGTAAACCTGGCCCTCCCATAAGCTGGGCCTGGTTGGATGTCTGTCTCAGTAATGAGAAGCTGACATGAGACAATTCCACTGGGAGATATTCTAAGGTAATATATCAGTACTTTGCCTTACTATAAAATACGACTGTAGTGCTAGAGGGATGGCTTAGTGGTTAAGGCATTTGCCTGCAGAGCCAAAGGACCCAGGTTTGATTCCCCAGGACCCACGTTAGCCAGATGCACAAGGGGGCACAAGTGTCTGGAGTTTGTCTGCAGTGGCTGGAGGCCCTGGCGGGCCCATTCTCTCTCTCTCTCTCCTTCTCCCTCCCTTTCTCCCTCCTTCTCTGTCAAGTAAATAAAGAAAGATAGAAAAATAAAATATTTACAATATGATTGTCAGCATTTAGTCATGGGGAGTTTGATTACATGAGATGAAAAGAACTTATTCTCTTTCTAAGATGTTGTTTGTGGGTATGACCCCCAGAGTAAGTTGATAGTCTACCCAGGTCTATATTTCCCCTTCTATCTCTCTCTATATTGTTAAATATTTATTTATTTGTTCATGTATTTGTTTATTTGCATGTGTGTGTATGGGCATGTTAGGACCTTTTGCTGCTACAAACAAACACTACTTACTTATGATACTGTTTGCTTCTGGGTTACATGAGTGGCTTCAGAATTGAACCCAGGTGAACAGGCTTTGCAGGCAAGCACCTTTAACCATTGAGAAATCTTCCCAGTCCCCTACATCCTTTGCTTAAAGTTTGTTGATTTATTATTTATTTGCAAACAGAGAGAGAAGAGAGACAGAGAGAATGGGTGCACCAGGGCCTTCAGCCACTGCAAATGAACTCCAGATTCATGCCTCACTTTGTGCATCTGGCTTTGTGTGGTGTGGTAGTTTGATTCAGGTGTCCCCCCATAAACTCATGTGTTCTGAATGCTAGGTCCCCAGCGGGTGGCAATTTGGGAATTGAAGACTCCTGGAGGCAGTGCATTGTTGGGGATGGGATGATGGGTGTTATAGCCAGCTCCCACTTACCAGTGTTTGGCACACTCTCCTGCTGCTGTTGTCCACCTGATGTTGGCCAGGAGATGATGTCTGATCATGCCATCATTTCCCTCTGCCATCATGGAGTCTCTCCTTGAGTCTGTAAGCCAAAATAAACCCTTTCCTCCACAAAGCTGCTCATGGTTGGGTGTTTGCAGTCAGCAGTGCAAAGCTGACTGCAACAGGTTGGTTCTGGAGAATTGAACCCAGGTGATCAGGTTTGCAGCCAATGCCTTAACCACTAAGCCATCTTTCTAGTCATCTTTTTTTTTTAACACAAGGGATTTTTTTAATTGTTTATTATTATTTTTTATTGACAACTTCCATGATTGTAAACAATATCCCATGGTAATTCCCTCCCTCCCCACACCTTCCCCTCTCTCCATCATATCCCCTCCTCCTCTCAATCAGCCTCTATTTTATTTTGGTGTCATCATCTTTTCCTCCTCTTATGACGGTCTTGTGTAGGTAGTGTCAGGCACTGTGAGGTCATGGATATCCAGGCCATTTTGTGTCTGGAGGAGCATGTTGTGAGGAGTCCTATCCTTCCTTTGGCTCTTACATTCTTTCTGCCACCTCTTCCATAATGGACCCTGAGCCTTGGAAGGTGTGATAGAGATATTGCAGTACTGAACACTTGTCTGTTATCTGTCAATTCTTCTCAGCACCATGGTGCCTTCTGAATCATCCCAAGATCACTGCCATCTGAAAAGAGAAGCTCCTCTAACCAAAAGTAATAGTAGCATTAACATAAGGGTATGAACATTAAAAGATAATGCTTACTGGGCAGTTTGATGAGCATAGTGTATACAGCAGCAGACGTTATACCCCTAGGGCTCATAATTACCCCTGTTATAGGTTTTCAGTATCAGGGATGCATTCCCTCCCATGGAGCAGGACTCCAGTCAAATTAGAGGGTGGTTGGTTTTCCCCATAACGGACATGTCGCTATTGCACCCATTGGCTTATTTGGCCTGGCTGGCCAAATTTAAGGGTTGTAGTGTCTACTGTTGAGTATCTTTACTGGTGATTTCTTTCTCTCCCATTGAACTGAATGTATCATGGTTTTTTTCTGGCTTTCTATCAGCTGGTCTAGATGGAGGAGGTTTTCAGCTCAGTTCTAGCAGGGTTTCTTAGTGACCTTGCAGCCCAAGTATATGGAGTCTTCAGCAATAGGGTCTTACCATCTAATCCTGGTGGGAAATAAAGAGTCTTGGCAATGGCCTGTAATGTTTTGGTGGCATCAGGGACCTCCCTGGCCAACAACTCACTGGGAGGTATCCCATCCCTGACACTGAAAGTTTTCTAGTAATAGTCTATGGCTCCTGAGTGTTCCATTGTCCAAAAAAGTAGGCTTCCATATGACTTATTTATATCCTCTTAGATTTTGATTAGCCCTCCCTCCACCTTTCCTTTACTCAATGGGATTTTTTTTTGTAATTTTTCTTAATGAGAAAGAGAGAGAATTGTCACACCAGGCCCTCCAGTCACTGAAATTGTACTCCAAACATGTGTGCCACCTTGCACGCATGTGAGACGTTATGTGCTTGCGTCACGTTGTGCATCTGGCTAATGTGGGATATGGAGAGTTGAATATGGGTCCTTAGGCTTTGCAGGCAAGCGCCTTAACTGCTAAGCCATCTCTCCAACCCCACAAGGGCTTTTTTAAAACTTGAAATCTAGAAATTACCATTTGGGACCTATATTTTTTTAAAAATTAAATTTGAAATACTAGATCTCTTCGGGAATGATTTTTTTTTTCATGAAACACCATTTTATATGATAAATTTGGAAATGCTGTCTTCAGATCCCATGAAATCTGGAACATGCCCGTGACAGGGGGCCAGAAAGCCGCATCTTGTTATTTGCAGTGTTCCGGTGCCTGCCCCCTCCCCATGCCTTTGGCATCTAGTGAAAACATCTAAAAGCTGCAGCATGACTCAGATGTGATAAGAATAAGTAATAATGGTTTTGGGCTCTGCCTAGCATATTAATTAGGACTCTTTTGACAATATATAGCAAAACCAGCACTAATTACCTTATGTAATGATGGACTTTATTTGTGGGGACAGCAGGATTCAAAGGCAAGGGTATCGGGAGGCCCCAGAGATAGACCAGAGACTGGGGCACAGTACAGAGTCCAAGAAATACTTTTGTTTGTGTTGAATTAAGTTCTCCCCCTCAGAGATATTCTAACGTATGAATGTGACACTATTTGGAAATGCCATCTCCTACTAGGACAGTTTGACCCATGACTTTTTGGCTTTCTAATGGTGTGAGAATGATGCACATTCAATAAAAAGTTTACTTCAGGGGGAGGAAGGGTATTACCCTGGGATTTTTTTTTAATTTTAAATATATGTTTTATTTATTTATTTTAGAGAGGGAAAGAGGAAGAGGAAAATGGAGAGTCAGAGGGAGGGAGAGAGAAAAATAGCGAGAGCAAAAATATGCTTGCCAGGGTCTTCAGCCACTGTAAATGAACTCTAGATGAATGTGTCCCCTTCTCCTCTGGCTTATTTCGTTTGTTGAGAATTGATCCTGCATCCTTTGGCTTACAGTCAAATGCCTTAAATGTTAAGCCATCTCTCCAGTCCCATTTTACTTCTTTTTTTTTCTTCCAAATTTTTATTAACAACTTCCATGATTATAAAGAATATCACCATGGGAGATTTTTTTATAATCATGGAAGTTGTTAATAAAAATTTGAAAAGGAAAAAAAAAAGTTTACTTTAAAGTTTGAATAGGGCTGGAGACATGGCTTAGCTGTTAAGCGCTTGCTTGTGAAGCCTAAGGACCCTGGTTCGAGGCTCGATTCCCCAGGACCCATGTTAGCAAGATGCACAAGGGGGCACACACATCTGGAGTTCATTTGCAGTGGCTGGAGACCCTGACACGCCCATTCTCTCTCTCTCTCTTTCTCTCTCTCTCGTTCTCGCTTTCTCTGCCTCTTTCTCTCTCTGTCTGTTGCCCTCAAATAAGTAAATAAAAATAAATTTAAAAAAATAAAGTTTGAATATTAGCTAGGCTTGATGGCACATGCCTTTAGTCCCAGCACTTGGGAGGCAGACGTAAGAGGATCGCTGTGAGTTCGAGGCCAGCCTGAGACTACGTAGTGAATTCCAGGTCAGTCTGGGCTAGAGCGAGACCCTACCTCAACAAAACAAACGAAAATAAAACAAAAAGAAATGATGTCATACTCGACAAAGATGGGCCTACTTCAGCATGATTGGTAATGTGGTAAGGAGGAGCCACAGACAGACAGACACAGAGAGAGGCGAGAACACACACGAAGCTGGAGGTAGAGATTGAAGTGATGTGTCTACCAGGAACCAAGGAATGCCAGAGATCACCTGCACGCCTAAGAAGCTGACAGAAGCATGGAATTGATTCACCCCTAGAGCCTTCAGAGGGAGGCACGGCCCTGCAACCACCTTGACATCAGACTTCTGGCCTCCAGAACTAGGAGAGAATGAACATCTGTTGTGTTAGGCCTTCCCAACCTATGTCACTTTGTTTCTGCAGGCCTAGGGAACAACCCACTCCCAGCCTCTGCCTCCCTTTGAGCAGCCATGACTTTCACGGGATAAGTGAGAGACTTTCGTTTCTTAGTGCAACGTTACTGCACAATGCAGCCATGAGGACCCAGGGACCAAATGGTTCTTCTCCATCTGTGGAGCAAATTCCGGTAAAGGGCCTTGTAGGTGACCGTCTCGGGCCTCATCAAGGACAGCCTGAGTGGAATGGTTTAGGACCACATCTGTGGATGGGGCTGGGGCAACTGGTCATATAGCCCAGCAGATGTTCTTTAGAGTGGCTAGAAGAAGGAACAATGCTGGCCAATGGTCAATGATGGGAGATCCAAAGGAGACAGGTGCCCGGCTGGGTCAGCCACCACTTAACCATGGACAGATAGTCTCTCCATAGAGGTCTGCTTTCTTTCTTTCTTTCCTCCCTCCCTCCCTCCCTCCCTCCCTCCCTTCCTTCCTTCCTTCTTTTCTTTTTTTAATATACTTTGTTTATTTGAGAGAAAGAGAGAGAGGGAGGGAGAGAGAGAGAGAGAATGGGCGCGTCAGGGTCTCCAGCCACTGCAAACGAACTCCAGATTCATGTGGCCCCTTGTGCATCTGGCTTACGTGGGTCCTGGAGAATTGAACTGGGATCCTTTGGCTTTGCAGGCAAATGCCTTAACCACTAAGCCATCTCTCCAGCCCTTCTTTCTTGCTTTGAGATAAGCCTTCACACTGTAGCCCAGGATGACTTCAAATCTGTGACAATCCTCCTGCCTCAGCTTCCCAAGTACTGGAATTACAGGCCTGCATCACTACATCTGACTTTCCTTTATTTTAACATATCTTTTTAAAAATATATATTTTTTTTTATTTGAGAGAAAGAGGCAGATAGAGAGAGAAAATGAGGGTGCCACTGCAAACGAACTCCAGACTCATGTGCCACCTTGTGCATCTGGCTTTAAGTGGGTATTGGGGAACTGAACCTGGGTTCTTTGGCTTTGCCGGCAAGTGCCTTAACACTAAGCCATTTCTCCAGCCTGTTTAAAATATTTTCATTGGGCTGGCAGGATGGCTTAGTGGTTAAGGTGTTTGTCTGCAAAGCAAAAGGACCCAGGTTTGATTCCCCAGTACCCACATTAGCCAGATGCACAAGATGGCACATGCATCTGGAGTTCGTCTGCAGTGGCTGGAGGCCCTGGCAGGCCCATTCTCTCTCTCTCTTTCTCTCTGTCAAATAAGTAATAAATAAATTTTTTGTCTATTTTTATTTGTTTGAGAGCTACAGAGAGAGAAAGAGGCAGAGAGAGAGAATGGGTTCACGAGGGCCTCCAGCCACTGCTAATGAACTCCAGATGCATGTGCCACCTTGTACATCCGGCTTACATGGGTCCTGGGGAATCGAGCCTTGAATGGGGTCCTTCTTCCCACTGCCAGGTTTCTGCCTTGCTCTGCCTTGCCCTGGGTCCAGCTGACCACGGAGTGAAACCTATGAAACCCTGAGCCGAAACGAATCCTCTCCTTCTTCAAAATGTTTCCCTTGCATATTTTTCACAGTGACACAAAACCCATCTCCTAACACCTCAAAGCTGCTGGAGATGCTGGACTGTGCTAATCCAACCAAAGGGGTACAGGGCAATGGGTAAGCTTGTTACTTTCCTCAGATGTGACAAGGGCAATGTATCAAAGGGAAGGTTTATTTTGGCTCATATTTTGAGGGTATGGTCCGTCATGGTGGGGAAGTCATGGGGTCAGGATCGTAAGGTCATGTGTGTCTGCAGTTAGGAAGCAGAGGGGAGATGTGAGTATTGTAGATCAGCTCACTTTCTCCCTTTTATTCATCAGCCTATGGGAGAATACTGCTGTGTTAGTTTGAATGTATGGCCCCACAGGCTCAGGTGTTTTATTAAAAACGAACTTCCAGGGAAGATCGTGATATCAAAATAAAAGAGAGACTGATTGAGAGGGGGAGAGGATATGATGGAGAGTGAAGTTTTAAAGGGGAAAGTGGAGGGGGAAGGGAGGGAATTACCATGGGATATTGGTTACAATTATGGAAGTTGTCAATAAAAAAATATTAAGAAAAGAAAAGAAAAGAAACAAAATTGAACTTCCAACCTTAGCCCCTGGCAGGCAGATTCCTGCTACTGGGGCCACGGCTCTGTGGGAAGACTGGAGTCCAGCTCTAAGGCATGTCTGGGGAATGAGCTGAAGTCTAGCCTTACCAGGTGTGTTCAGAGAGTTTTGAGCTCTGATGATTTCGTGCTTGCTGGTGATGTTGGCTGTTTGGTGATGTCTTTCTGCTTGGATCCATGAAAAGGGGCCAGTTTCCTCTACCACTGATGGTATGTCCCCTGGATTTCGTAAGCCTGAAAAAAGTCCCCTTTTAGCTGGGCGTGGTGACGCATGCCTTTAATCTCAGCACTTGGGAGGCAGAGGTAGGAGGAACACCGTGAGTACGAGGCCACCCTGAGACTCCATAGTGAATTCCAGGTCAGCCTGAGCCAGAGTGAGACCCTACCTTGAAAAAAAAAAAAAACAAAAACAAAAAAACAAAAAGTCCCCTTTCTTTCATACACTGTATCTGGTTGGATATTCATCCCAGCAATGTGGAGCTGACGATAACAGCCACTTACACTCAGGGTGGGTCTTCCCACCTCAGTTTAACCTCTTTTGAAACCCCTCAAAGACATACCCAGAGGTGTGTTTCCATAGTGATTCTGAATCCAGTCAAAGTAACAATGAAGATTGATAATTGCATGGAGTTTTTCTTGGCTAGTGGGTTGAGGTTAAGAATAGAAATTTAGTCATATTACCTGCATTTCTGAATTTGGAAACATCTATTTTAAAAAGAAATAAATATAGAGTGTGTCTACCCTAGGAAGAAAATTCAGTCTGTTAAATTTGCCATAAAAAAAAAATCAAAGCCACAAGCCAATTATACCATTAGTATGTTTTTTTGTTCGTTTGTTTTATTTTTATTTATTTGAGAGTGACAGAGAGAGAGAAAGAGGCAGAGAGAGAGAGAAAGAGAGAGAGAGAATGGGAGCATCAGGGCCTCCAGCCATTGCAAACGAACTCTAGACACATGCACCCCCTTGTGCATCTGGCTAACGTGGGTCCTGGGGAATCGAGCCTCGAACTGGGGTCCTTAGGCTTCACAGGCAAGCACTTAACTGCTAAGCCATCTCTCCAGCCCTTTGGACATGTTTTAAACACAGGAGAAATTAATAACCTCAACCTACTAAGAAGCCTGGGGACCCATCACAAGTTGTTAGAAAATCCTTCCTAGGTCTGCTAGTACACAAGAAGCCAAGCTAAACAAGAGAACACAAACACAGGCTGGAGGGATGGCTTAGCAGTTAAGGCGTTTGCCTACAAACCCAAAGGACCCAGGTTTGACTCCCCAATACCCAGGTAAGCCAGATACACAAGGTGGCACATGAGTCTGGAGTTTGTTTGCAGTGGCTGGAGGCCCTGGTGCACCCATTCTCTCTCTCTGTCGGCCTCTTTTCCTCTCTCACTCTCTCAAAATAAATAATAAATAAAATTTTAAAAAAGAGATGAACACAAACGCTCAAAATTGTCAATCAGGATATCCTTCAGAGGGCCACTAAGGTACATAAGATTTCATTTTCACCTTCCCATGGTAGAAAAATATGCCACAAGTATTAAGGTTGCATGTGTAAAACCATGGCTTCAAATATTTTTAGATAATTAACTGTGACTGGTGTAGCTTAAAGCAAGGAAATTTTCAAAAGTACAAAATGGGAGTTTAATTATGGCTAATGATGTTATAATTGCCCATCAATATCCATAAAAAAGAAATCTGTAGGACTATTGGTAGAAAGGCGTCTAGAATTAGGATATAATTGGAGCTGAACACCCTCATTCCTTTGTTCTTTGGTCTGTAGGACACGATTTGTAAATCATAGGCATTCATTTAGTGTTAGCAGAAAAAAGGCGCTTTGGTATATAATGACCCCTGCACCATATGAAGAGTGAGTCCCTTTTGTCCAGGACGGGGGACTTCCGTCTCTGTCCACCTGCCTACTCATATCCTTGGTCCTTAGAGGAACTGTTAAGTCTTTGATTTCTATTTTTAGACCGTGAAATTACATCCCTTGAGGAGGACTGACTTAAAATATAATTTTTTGGTAATTTTATACATGTATATAATTTATTTTGATCACATTCATCCTTGCCATTACTTTTTTTTTTTTTCTTCAAGGTAGGGTCTCACTCTAGCCCAGGCTGACTTGGAATTCACTATGTAGTCTTAGGGTGGCCTTGAACTCATGGCAATCCTCCTACCTCTGCCTCCCAAGGGCTGGGATTAAAGGCGTGTGGCACCATTTCTGGCCCAAGCCTCTTTTTCTTCCCATCTAGTTCTTTCCTTTCCTTTCTTTTCTTTTTGCTTCTCTTCCCTTCCCTTCCTTTTGCTTTTCTCTTCTCCTCCTCCTTTTCCTCTTTCTCCTTTTTTTTAAGGTAGGATCTCACTCAAGCCCAGGCTGATGTAGAACTCACTATGTATTCCCAAGCTGGCTTTGAACTCATAGCAATCCTCCAACCTCTGCCTCCTGACTGATGGGATTCCAGCATGCCCTGGCAGCCCTCCTTGTACTTTAGTGTCTTTTTGTTGTTGTTGGAGGTGATCTACTGGGTTGAATTGGGGTGGCTTGCATGAGCATAAGGGGTTATTGAGAAAGCACGGGCAAATGACTCTACCACTGAGGAAAAAAAAAAATCAGTTTTCTTCAGCACCGGGTTACAGGCATGCGTAACCACACCCCGCTTTGCACATGGCTACTAGAGACCGAACATGCATCCTCATGTTTGCATAGCAGGAGCTCCCAAACCCCAAGTAATATTTTCTTTTTCTCAAGGTAGGGTCTCGCTCTAGCCTAGGCTACTCTGCAGTCCCAGACTGGCCTTGAACTCATAGTGATCCTCCTACCTCTGCCTCCTAAGTGCTGGGATTAAACGCGTGTGCCACCACAGATAATATTTTCTTAAACAAATGTACTGCCCTGTGTGGATCCATTCATCATTTGATGGATATTGTGGCTAGTTTTCACTTGAACATTTGTGCTTTTGTGCAGCCATATGTTTTCATTTTTCTTGAATCTATGGAATGTGATAAAAACTTCAAACACACAAGAGAATTGAAAGCATTCTATAGGGAATAGCCCTGTAGAAGCCACCAAGATTTTGTTGAAATTTTATCGTATTTCTGGAGCTGGGTGCATGGTGGTGCACGCCTTTAATCCCAGCACTTGGGAGGCAGAGGTAGGAGAAGCATTGTGAATTCAAGACCACTTTGAGATTTCATAATGAATTCCAGGTCAGCCTGGGTTACACAGTGAGACTCTACTTCAATAAAATACACACAAAAAAAGGAGTAAGGCAAGTGCTCAGGGTTACCTTTGTCCACTTTTAACCCTTTCATTAGGCTTGGGATATAACTCGGTTGGTAGAGTGCCTGGCATGCCTTGAGTTCAACTCCTAGTCCTGGAAAAATTTATTTATTTATTTACTTAACCCCTGGACTAGTGGTCTGCAAAACAGGGCCCCTTTTCTTTTCTTTTTCTTTTTTTTCAAATTTTTATTAACAGCTTCCATAATTACAAAAAATATCCCATGGTAATACCCTCCCTCCCCCCACTTTCCCCTTTGAAACTCCATTCTCCATCATATCCCCTCCCCTTCTCAATCAGTCTCTCTTTTATTTTGATGTCATGATCTTTTCCTTCTCATATGATGGTCTTGTGTAGGTAGTGTCAGGCACTAAGAGGTCATGGATATCCAGGCCATTTTGTATCTGGAGGGAGCACATTGTAAGGAGTCCTATCCTTCCTTTGGCTCTTACATTCTTTTTGTTTTGTTTTGTTTTGATTTTTCGAGGTAGGGTCTCACTCTAGCCCAGGCTGACCTGGAATTCACTATGGAGTCTCAGGGTGGCCTAGATCTCACGGCAATCCTCCTACCTCTGCCTCCCGAGTGCTGAGATTAAAGGCGTGCGCCACCATGCCTGGCGGCTCTTACATTCTTTCCGCCACCTCTTTTGCATTAGACCCTGAGCCTTGGAAGGTGTGATAGAGATATTGCAGTACTGAGTACTCCGGTCACTTCTTTCTAGCATCATGATACCTTCTGAGTTGTCCCAAGGTCACTGCTATCTGAAAAGAGAAGATTCTCTACCAAAAGTGAGAGTAGCATTAATATAAGGGTATGAACATTAAAAGAAGTGCTTACGGGTGGTTTGGTATATACATTTAGCCAGACAGAAGCAGACATTATACCCCTAGGGCTCATGACTACCCCTGCTTTAAGTTTTCAGTATCAGGGATGTATTCCCTCCCATGGAGCGGGCCTCCAGTCCAATCAGAGGGCAGTTGGTTTCCACCATAGGGCCCTTTTTCTAATTTGGGGTAGAGTTCCATTTCATGAGCATTATGAATAGTGTAGAACTACAGAGATGACTTAGCAGTTAAGGCACTTGCCTGCCAAGCCTAAGGACCCAGGTTTACTTCACCAGAACACATGAAAGCCAGATCCATTTGCAGTGGCTAGAGGCTCTGGCATGCCCATTTTCTCTCTCTGTCATATATAAATAAAAATGAAATATTTTTTAAAATTTTTATTAGCATTTTCCATGATTATAAAAAAATATCCCATGGTAGTTCCCTCCCTCCCCCCCACACTTTCCCCACACTTTGAAATTCCATTCTTCATTATATTACCTCCCCATCACAATCATTGTAATTACATATATACAATATCAACCTATTAAGTATCCTCCTCCCTTCCTTTCTCTTCCCTTTATGTCTCTTTTTTAACTTACTGGCCTCTGCTACTAAGTATTTTCCTTCTCACACAGAAGCCCAGTCATCTGTAGCTAGGATCCACATATGAGAGAGAACATGTGACGCTTGGCTTTCTGGGCCTGGGTTACCTCACTTAGTAAAATCCTTTCCAGGTCCATCCATTTTTCTGCAAATTTCATAACTTCATTTTAAAAAAGAAATATTTTTTAAAAGGTTTAGGGCTGGATAGATGAATCAGTATTTAAGGCACTTGGCTGAGAAGCCTAAGGACTCAGATTTGATTCCCCAGTACCCATATAAGCCAGATACACAAGATGACACATGCTTCTGGAGTTTGTTTGCAGTGGCAGAAGGCCTTGGCACACCCATTCTCTCTCTCTACATCTGCCTCTTCTTTCTCAAATATATAATTTTTTTTGAGGTAGAAGGATCACCATGAGTTTGAGGCCACCCTGAGACTACATAGTTAATTCCAGGTCAGCCTGGACCACAGTGAGACCCTACCTTGAAAAATCAAACAAAAAAATTATTATTTTTATTCAAGAGAATCAGAGAGAGAGACAGAGAGAATGGGCACGCCAGGGCCTCCAGCCACTGCAAATGAACTCCAGACACATGCGCCACCTTGTGCATCTAGCTTACATAGGTCCTGGAGAGTCAGGCAAATGTCTTAACATCCAAGCTATCCTTCCCTCCCTCCCTAATTGCAGTTATTATTATTATTAGTTTTATTGAGATAGGGTCTCACTGTAGCCCAGGCTGACTTGGAATTCACTCTGTAGTCCCAGGCTGGCCTGTAACAGCAATCCTCCTATCTCTGCCTACTGAGTGCTGGGATTAAAGATGTGTACCACGCCCAGCTAGTTTTAATTTTTTTTGTTTATTTTTATTTATTAGAGAGAGAGAGAGAGAGAGAGAGAGAGAGAGAGAATGGGTGTGCCAGGGCCTCCAGCCACTGCAAACGAACTCCAGATGCGTGTGCCCCCTTGTGCATCTGGCTAACATGGGTGCTGGGGAATCGAGCCTTGAACCGGGGTCCTTAGGCTTCACAGGCAAGTGTTTAACCGCTAAGCCATCTCTCCAGCCCTAGTTTTAATTTTTTGAAGAGCAACTTGACAAGCCTATGAATACTATGCCCAAATGTGGTGGTTTGATTCAGGTATCCCCCATAAACTTAGGGGTTCTGAATGCTAGGTTCCCAGCTGATGGAGATTTGGGAATTAATGCATCCTGGAGGCAAGGTATTGTTGGGGGCAGGCTTATGGGTGTAATAGCCAGTTTCTCCAAGTCAGTGTTTGGCACACTCTCCTGTTATATTATTATCCACCTTATTTTAGCCAGGGGGTGATGTTCATCCTCTGCTCATGTCATCGTTTCCCCCTGCCATTGTGGAGCTTCCCGTTAAGCCTGTAAACCAAAATAAACCTCTTTTTCCCACAAGCTGCTCTTGGTTGGGTGGTTTCTATCAGCAATGCGAAACTGACTGCGACACCAAGCGTGTCTGTCACTTGTCAGCACTGTTTTTTCCTAAAGGCTGAGCCATCATAATAGATGTGATGTTCTCAATGCATTAGAAACCTAAATTGAGCTGGGCGTGGTGGCGCACGCCTTTAATCCCAGCCCTCAGCAGGCAGAGGTAGGAGGATCACTGAGAGTTCGAGGCCACCCTGAGACTACAGAGTGAATTCCAGGTCTAGGCTAAAGTGAAACCCTACGGGGTGGGGTGGTTGGGGGGGTGGGGAGAAAGAAACCTAAATTGATACACAAACACTGTGTATTTACAAAGTACCATGTGGTGTTTTGATATACACAAAAGACATTATAGAATGCTCAGATTTGAGTCAAGGTACCTATTGCCTCAAATTTTTATTTATTTATTTTGAGGTAGGGTCTTCTGTCTAGCCCAGGATGACCTCGAATTCACTCTGTAGTCTCAGGGTGGCCTCAACTTATAGCAGTCCTCCTACCTCTGCCTCCCGAGTGCTGGGATTAGAGGTGTGTCCTGCCTACCACATCTAGTTTTGGGGTAAAACATTAAAAAACCTTTCTTTTAGTTTTATTTTAAATACCCAGTACATTATCATTAAAAAGTTTTATTGGGCTGGAGAGATGGCTTAGTGGTTAAGCGTTTGCCTGTGAAGCCTAAGGACCCCGGTTCGAGGCTTGATTCCCCAGGACCCACGTTAGCCAGATGCACAAGGGGGTGCACGCGTCTGGAGTTTGTTTGAAGTGGCTGGAGGCCCTGGGACGCCCATTCTCTCTTTCTTTATCTGCCTTTCTCCCTCTGTCTGTCACTCTCAAATAAATAAATAAATAAATAAACAAAAAAATGTTTAAAGTTTTATTTATTTGAGAGAGAATATGGGCGTGCCAGGGCTTCCAGCCACTGCAAATGAACTCCAGACACATGTGCCACCTTGTGCATCTGGTTTTAAGTGGGTTCTGGGGAAATGAACTTGGGTCCTTTGGCTTTGTAGGCAAGCTCCTTAACTGCTAAACCATCTCTCCAGCCCACATTATCATTTTTTTGTCATCACCATACTGTGCAATAGCACTCCCAAATCTCTGTCCTCTAACTGAAATTTATCACTGGCTTACCAACCTTTCCCTACCTCCCTCCTCACTGCCCCGCCTCCCGGCCTCTGGGATCCCCTGAGCTCTCCACCTGTATGAAATCAATTGGCTGAAATTCCACCTAGCGGGCTGGAGAAATGGCTCAGCGGTTAAGGCGCTTGCTTCAAAGCCTAAGGACCTTGGTTTAATTCCCCAGTACCCACATAAGGACAGATGCCCAGTGGTGCGTGCATCTGGAGTTTGTTTGCAGTGGCTAGAGACCTTGTTGTGCCGGTTCTCTCTCTCTCTCCCTTGCAAATAAAATAAAAAGAAAGTGGGCTGGAGAGATGGCTTAGCGGTTAAGCGCTTGCCTGTGAAGCCTAAGGACCCTGGTTCGAGGCTCGGTTCCCCAGGTCCCACGTTAGCCAGATGCACAAGGGGGCGCAAGCGTCTGGAGTTCGTTTGCAGTGGCTGGAAGCCCTGGCGCGCCCATTCTCTCTCTCTCCCTCTATCTGTCTTTCTCTCTGTGTCTGTCGCTCTCAAATAAATAAATAAATAATTAAAAAAAAAATAAAAAGAAAGTGGAGTGAGAACACATATGACCTGAAATCCTTGCTCTTTATCCAATCCTACATTATTTCCTAGGATGGAGAACGTCTGCCATAAATTTCTGAAGACCGAGGCTCAGAGACCTGTCAACTGAGTCCCCACCTCCTTTTCTGTCATTTACTACTTGGGTGAGCTTGGGTCACTTACTTAGCCTCTCTACCTCTCAGTTTCTTCCTCAATAAAATGGAGAAAATGACATCATTTCATTCTGGGGCTGGAGAGATGGCTCAGTGGTTAAGTGCAATGCTTGCTTGCAATGCCTGATGGCACAGGTCACTTCCCCAGGACCCGCGTAGAGCCAGATGCACAAAGTGGTGCATGTGTTTGGAGTTCCTTTACAGTGGCAGGAGGACCTGGCACACCCACACACAGTCTCATGCTCTCTCTCTCGCTCTGCCTTGTTCTTATTCTCTTTGTCTCTCCCTGTCTTAATAAATAAATAAATAAATAAATAAATAAATAAATAAATAAATAAATAAAATTGCAGGGGGTGGTGGCGCATGCCTTTAATCTCAGCATTGGGGAGGCAGAGGTAGGAGGAGCATCATGAGTTTGAGGCAACCCTGAGACCCCATAGTGAATTCCAGGTCAGCCTGGGCTAGAGGGAAACACCTTAACTGCTAAGCCATCTCTCCAGCCTCACTTAAAAAAAAAAGTTTATGACTCTTTTATTATTATTTATTCATTTGAGAGAGAGAGAGAGAGAAAATGGGCGTGCCAGGGTCTCCAGCCACTACAAATGAACTCCAGACGCATGTGCCACATTGTGCAGCTGGTTTACAAGGGTCTTGGGAAATCGAGCCTGGGTACTTAGGCTACGCAGGCAAGTGCTTTAATAGCTAAGCCATTTCTCCATCCCAATAGCTTCACTTTTAATTTTACCATTTACATTTGTTTATATATATGTACATATATACATACATACATAATATATATATATATTTGTTGCTTTCTTTTTTGAGCTAGGGTCTCATGTAGGACATGCTGGCCTTGAATTCACTATGCAGATAGGATAACCTTAAACTTTTCATCCTCTACTTCCTTAGTGCTGGGATTGCCATTGTACCCATGACAGTTGTTTTTATCCAGAGCTGGAGATTGAACCCAGAGCCTTGTGCATGCTAGGTAAGCATGCTACTGACTGAGCAACAGCCTCAGCCCTTGTTTTATATTTTTTTGGTTGTGATTTTAAAGAATTATTTATTTATTAGAAAGAGAATGGGCACACCAGAGTCTCTTGACATTGCAAATATGAACTCCAGATGCATGTGCCACTTTGTGTATCCGGCTTTATGTGGGTACTGGGGAAGCAAACCTGGGCTGTCAGGCTTTGCAAGCAAGCGCCACTAGCCTCTGAGCCATGTCTTCATCCCATGATCATGATATATATATATATTTTTTCTAGCTAGGGTTTCATTTTAGCCCAGACTGACCTGGAATTCACTATGTAATCTTAGTCTGGCCTCGAACCCTTTTACCTCCATCTCTTGGGATTAAAGACATGTGCCACCAGACTTGGCTACTTTTATCTCTTTTAATTTAAAAAAAAAATGACGAGAGTTGGAGAGATGGCTTAGCAGGTAAGGCGTTTGCCTGTAAAGCCAAAGGATCCTGATTTAATTCTCCAGGACCCACATAAGCCAGATGCACAAAGGGGCATATGCGTCTGGAGTTTGTTTGCAGTGGCTGGAGGCCCTGGAATGCCCATTCTCTCTCTCTCTGCCTCTTACTCTCAAATAATAAATTGTGTGTGTGTGTGTGTGTGTATGTGTATGTGTGTATATATATACACACACACACATACACACACACACACATATATGTATATAAAGAGGTTCTTTAAAAAAATGACAAAGGGCTGGAGAGATGGCTTAGTGGTTAAGGCACTTGCCTGCAAATCCAAAGGACCCAGGTTTGACTCCCCAGAGCCCACATAAGCCAGATGCACAAGGTGGCACATGTGTCTGGAGTTCATTTGCAGTGGCTGGAGGCCTTGGTATGCCCAATCTCTCTCTCTCTCTCTCTGTCTACCTCTTTTACTCTATCTTTCAAGTAAATAAATTTAAAAACAATAAAAAAGAATTACAAATAGGTGACTAAATAATTTCATGTCATTGTCTATGTCATCATAAATGTGATGGCAATAAGTGATCCAGGCAGGGCACCTCTGGCTTTTCAGGGAGAGGAATTTAATGATGTCTACTAGGTTAAGATATAGGATGATGTTTCTCTCGAACCACCTTATTCCCCTCTGGCTCTTCTCTTTCTTCTCTTATTAACTACCTCCGTTCATTCCTGCCTTCAGCCATCCAGCCCTCTCAGCTTGCCTCCTTCCTATGAAAGTCACCTTCTCAATTGTTAGCCATCAGGTAACAAAACAGCATGAGGTGTTCTGTCTGCATTATGAGCACAGAAATCTATGGCTATTCCAGACACACAAGCAAGGTGAACGGGAAACTATAATGTGTAGAAAAATTTGTTTTTTTCTTTTCAGGCAGGGCGACACCCTTCTTTGTAATGTCTACATTCTGCTTTTAGTGGTGAGGCGTAGCATAGCAAGTTATTACTGTGTGTGGTGACTGGAAGGGCCCAAGCACATCACCAGGGAGATCGCTAGAAATGGGCTGACTCAGAACCTGTAGCCTAACCAGATTCCCAGGTGATTTCTTACACCACAGCTGACCATCTTCACACTGACAGACACCTGGCTGTCAACCTCAGGCACTTTATTTATTTTTTTTTTGATAGTGACTTAAAAATATTTTTATTTATTTATTTGCAAGCACAGAAAGAGAGAGAAAGAGAATGGGTGTACCAGGGCCTCTAGGCACTCCTAACAAACTCCAGATGCATGTACCACTGTGCCTCTAACTTTACCTGGGTACTGGGGAATTGAATCTGGGCCATTAGGCTTTGCAGGCAAGCACCCCACTTGTTTTATGAGACAATGTCTCACTAATTCAGGCTGGCCTTGAACTCATACCAATCCACCTGTCTCAGCCTTCCAAATACTGGGATCACAGGCATGAGCCACCAATGCGGGCTGTGGGTCTTTTTTTTCTTTCTTTCCTTTTCCAAAAATAAATGTAGGGTCTGGAGAGATTGCTCAGTGGTTATGACACTTGCTGAGGCACTTTTGTTAGGAAGCCCAGGCATTGCCTTTTGGTTGTGGATTCCATGAGGTTGAGCCTAGTTATCCTACTACCACACCCTTGGGGGTCTTGTTAGAGATGCAGACCCTCGGGGTCCCCCTGGACCGCTGAATCACAAACTTATGTGGATGAAATCCCCATCTCCACCCATCCCAAAGGAGCTTCATCAGATCACCTGGCAACTGGAGAATTCAATTAGATAGGATGGGGACTGGCCTTCCAGAAAGTCCTTTCCTTAGGACCTCAAAGAATGTGCATTCCTCAGCCGGGTGAACCGCTTCAGCCTATAATCTCAGCACTCGAGGGGTGGAAGCAATGAGGATGATGAGTTCAAAGCCAGCCTGGAATACATAGGAAGACCTTGTATTTGTTTCCTCCCCTGCTGCCCTTTTCTTAAAAATTACCAGTGGTGGCTGCTGCTGATGGTTTGGCTCCTACGCTTAGGGGAAATCACTGGCTGTAACTATCTAATTGTTTAAAGTCACACGCAGCTTGGCAACAGGGCCCATCCTCCAACCTTAACCAGTTCCTCTCTCCAGCACAAACTGCCTACGCCTATTTCTCTGTAGGCCCTTGGCCTAAGTGGTCCTGAGGCCAGGACTTCAGGTGTGCGGCATTAAAGAAATAGCCTAGCACCTTCTATCAGCAGGCCACGCCTCTCTGCTCCCTAGAGGAAACTGCGCCCTCACCATCCTTTCTTATGTTCACATGCCCGGCCACCTGGCAAGCGCCCTTTCGGCGGAGTTCTGTCCCGGCTCCTCCCGTGAACTGTGACCTGTGACTTCAGGTCAATGAGCTCCTCTGGGGCACAAGGTGACCAGGCTTCTGAACACGTTGGCCTCCGGATCTGCCTGAGCTGACCCCTTTCCCACTTGCCAAAGGGACCCGGCCAGAGACTGGGAAGGAAATTAAGGCGGTAAGGCGGCACCTGGTGGGTGGCGACACTGATTGGTGGTCCTGGCCTCCTGGGTCTTGAATCTTGCTCCTTTTACTACCAAATTCCGGAAAACCCAAAGGCGACCAAACACCCGCAAAACACTCTAAACCACGCTACTGCCTCGTGGGGGCACTGCTATGTCCCCAGAGGGAGGGGATGAATCGCAGGATTCATCCAGGTGGACGACGCTGGGCAGGGGCGCGGGCGGGAGGTGGCACCTGTCCCTCCACGACTGAAATCCGGTGCCACCCTGGGTGGTGCCGGAAGCCCGCGGGAGTGGTCTGGAGGAGGGGAAGGGGAGGGCAGGGATGGAGATCCGTGGGTCGCCCCGAAGCTCCTCTTTGCACGAGACACCGTAGCCCCGAAGCTGGGGCTTCCAAAAGCGACGCGGCGCCTCCGATTTCCCTCCGGCCCACCTCGCCAGGCTCCCGGGGTGCACGGGGCTGGTCCGGCCTTTCGCCAGCGCTCGGTTCCGTGGTGGAGCAGCTCCGAGACGCGTCCACCCCCCACGCCCAAGTAAGGCACCGCTCCGACGGTGGCGCGGCCCGACCCGCAGGTCACCTCCCCGGCGCACCTGCCCCCGGGGCGGGGCGGCGAGGCGGGGCGCACGGCGCCCGGGCGCAGCTCGCAGGCTCGGACGCTGGAGGGGGCTGTGGCTCTCCCGCTGTCCCCGCGGCCGGCCGGCGGTCAGGCTTGCCAAGCGCCCGGGCTCCCTTCCTCCCACCCTCCCTCCCTCCGTCTGTCCGTCTGTCCTCCCGCCCCGGGGGCCCGGGCCAGACCCGAGGAGGGGCGGCGGCCGCTCACACTTCCCGCTCGGAGGCTGCGGGCGCACGGCTAAGGTGGCGGCGCCGGGGACGCGGCCGCCACCCGCTCGGCGTCACCGTCTCCTCCTCCTCCTCCTCCTCCTCGTCGTAGTCGTCGTCGTCGCTCGTCCTCGGCGTCCAGGCGGCCATGGCGACCCGGAGCCCGCTCCCCACCCTCCCCGCCCGCTCCGCCCTCCCCTCCGCCCCGCGCCTCCCTTGATGGCTCGGACCGCGGCCGGCCACCGCCTGCCCAGCTCGCGCGCCCGCGTCGCCAACGCCGCCGCCGCCGCCGCCGCTGCGGTCACCGCCGCTGCCCGCGGGTATTAATAGCACCGGGAGCCGCCAGCTCCGGGCCTGGGCTGGAGGGGGGTGGTGGTGTGCGTTCGGAGGAGCCCGGAGCCCCGGACTGGAAGCCGCCGGAACCGCCGGCGCCGTGGAGGTAGGAGGCGCGCGGGAACAATGACCGCGCCGGGGAAGGGCGGGCGGGCGGGCGCGGGCCGTGGATCCGGCCGCGGGCGGCAACTTGTGCGAGTCCCCGCGGCGTGGCGCGGCGCGGTGTGGCGCGGGCGCACCCGGGGTCCCGCCCGCCAGGCCCGGCCACGGCAGCTGGGATTTCCCCCCGGAGCCCTTTGCAACCCGCGTGGCTCACCTCCGCGCGCCTGGGCTGCTGGGGATCCCCTCTCTCGCCTCCCCATCCCCTGGTGCCCTTCCTCACCCCCTCCTCTCCCTCGCCTACTCCCATGCCACCCTACCCTGCCCGGGGACGGGCGCCTCTTCCCGGACCTCCAGCAGCAATCTCGGTCACCACCCGTGCCCACTCACTCACCCACCCACCCACCCACCCCGCGGGTCGCCGGGCGGGGAGGTGGACACTGGCCCGGTCACTAGGTGCCCGCAGCTCTCCCATGCGTGGTGAGACTCGCGGTGGGTGACAAAGAGGAACACACCCTCTCTCAAGTTTAGATCTTGTTTCTCTGCACTGCATGCTTTTTATGGAGGGCAAAGTTTGGATTCTCTCTCTCTCTCTCTTTTGGTCAAAGCAAAGGATAGATTGTATTAGTGTTTGCATGTGCGCGTTGAGCATTACCAAACGACAGCTTCCGAGTGTGTGTGTGTGTAACGATTTAAGTTCGGGGAAACTTCAGCAGTGGGATCCAGCTAGACCCGAGAGTGCGTGCGTTCCATCAGGAGGAAAACAGTGCCCGGATTCCTCAATGACAGCCGGAGACCCGCGGCTGGTGGGCCTTAGGTAGGGTCCCCCCAGAAAGGAGGGGAGGGTGCAGCTCACAAAGAAAAGAGGACCCGGTGTCAGACGGAGAGATGGTGGGAGCGATTGCCTCTCATCTGGAACAGTTTAGCAAGGCTCAGCCTCCAGCTACCCCTCCCCCCCTCTCTGGAGTACTGTGGTCCCAAGGCTGTTTCATTTGAATTTTTTTTTGGGGGGGGGTATGGAAAGCCTTCCTCCTTGTTTAGTTTCCCAGCTTTGACTGCCCCCAGCCCCGGCTCCTGCCCTGCCCCCCCCCGGGGGGGGATACCCCCACCTTCTCCATCCAGCAGGCAGATTTCTCAGGCAAAGCCTCCACCCAGCCCTGGGCTATGTTTAGTGTGCTTTCCACGTGGTGACTTGCCAAGCCCATTTCTGAACATCCTGGGCGCTGTCTTGCTCTCCTCGCTGCATCTGATCAAGGAATGGTGAAATAAAAAAAAGCCTTTTGGATTTTAAAGGCTTTTTTATAGGGGGGCATGGCTTTAAAATATTGGGTGGGTTTTGGGGATAGGGCGCGGGGGGGGGGCCCTTCTGAAGTCCCTTTATCCGCGGTCTCTTGTCTCAGATGGGTGGGTTTGCAGGAAATGACAGTTCCCACCGCGCTCTTCACCGGTGGGTTCAGCATCCAGCCACGCGGGCTCACTTGATATTCCTCCGGCATCTTTCTGCAGCAAGACACCAATATTGGAGTTGCTCCAAGCACAACGAAGCGTTTGTGTTTTTAGAATGTCTGGCTAATAGATCTGCTTGTGGGGGAAATACAGAGCAGCATTCTGGGGCAGTGGCTGGTCTACTGGAGGAGTTGGTGGTGGAGATAAGGAGCAGATGTCTGCGGAGCCCACAGTGCTTTTCAGAATCTCTTCCTTGTTTATGTGGACAGGAAGCAGAAAAATCCTTGGTGATGAGGTAACTGCCTCTTAGGGGTGTAGATTCTGTTGTGCGCTTCTGGTTTGGTGTGTGCTGTTATGTTTAGGGATTCCAGCTTTCTGAAGTTATTATGCCCCCGCCCCCGCTTTTGGGGCAAGGTTTTGCTGTATAGCCTAGGTCTTACTGGAGATCCTCCTGCCTCAGTGTCCTTAGTGCTTGTATCAGCACGCCCAGCTCTAAGGTACCTGCTGTCCTCTTCCCTAGAATTGGTACAGTGTTATGGCATGGCTATTACCAAAGCAATGTCAAAGTCCTCTATCTTAGGTAAATTTTTTTTTATTTTGGTTGGGTTATTTTAATTTTCTTTAAATTATCTGGAGTCTGCATAAAACCTGGATGAATGCTTTTTCAATAAACTGCCCAGGGAATTTTTAATACATTTTTATTCCTATTCTCATCTATAACTCTCATTGCAAGATATTTTATTTTGAATTTTTTTTTTGAAATTTTATTTAGTGGTACATATGTGGGTAGGCGTGCCACAGCTTCTTGCCCCTGTAATCCAATTTATATGGGTGGCTTGGGAATTGAACCTGGGCCAGCAGGTTTTGTAAGTGCCTTTAATGGCTGAGCCATCTTCCCAGCCACAATTTTTTTTTTTAAATATTTTTGTTCATTATTTATTTATTTGAGAGCGACAGACACAGAGAGAAAGACAGAGGGAGAGGGAGAGAATGGGCGCGCCAGGGCTTCCAGCCCCGCAAACGAACTCCAGACACGTGCGCCCCCTTGTGCATCTGGCTAACGTGGGTCCTGGGGAACTGAGCCTCGAACCGGGGTCCTTAGGCTTCACAGGCAAGCGCTTAACCGCTAAGCCATCTCTCCAGCCCTTTTTTTTTTTTTTAAATTTTAAAGATAAGGATGAAGTGTAGTATTGAAAAGTTAGGGTGTGGTGGAACACCCACGTTGTCCTAGGCTTCTGCAGGCAAGAGGATCATAATTTCAAGGCCCTCCTGGGCTACATACATAGTGAGTTCAAGACCTTGACTGTCTTGGGCTGGAGATATGGCATAGCGGTTAAGCGCTTGCCTGTGAAGTCTAAGGACCCCGGTTCGAGGCTGGATTCCCCAGGACCTACGTTAGCCAGATGCACAAGGGGGCACACGCGTCTGGAGTTCATTTGCAGTGGCTGAAAGCCCTGGTGTGCCCATTCTCTCTCTTGCTCTCTGTGTGCCTCTTTCTCTCTCTGTCACTCTCAAATAAGTAAATAAATAATCTAAAAAAAAAAAAAAGACCTTGACTGTCTCAAAACAAATCAAAAATGAAGAAAAAAGGGTTGGAGAGATGACTTGGTGGTGAAGGTGCTTGCCTGAGAAGCCTGAGAACCCAGGTTTGATTCTCCAGTACCCACCAGAGGCCCTGTCGCGCTCATTCTCTCTCAAACAAATAAAATAAAAATTTTAAAAAGACTGGAATCAAGTCTGTAATACCCATCATGCATCCAAACGTTTAATTTGTTTGGACATTGAATCAAAGATGCCTGTGCTAAATATAAAAACTTTCCCTCCTCCAGAGAACCCTGAAGACAAAAATCTAGTTTTTGCCTGTTAATATGCTCTGGAAAAATCAGGAAACTGAATTTATAGGTATCTGTTGCAGTCCGGTTCGCATTGCTGGTAGAAATCACCCAACCTAGAGCAGCTTCTGGGAAAAAGAGATTTTGGCTTATAGGCTCAAGGGGAAGCTCCACGATGGCAGGGGAAAACGATGGCATGAGCAGAGGGTGGACATCACCCTCTGGCCAACATAAGGTGGACCACAGCAACAGGAGGGTTTGCCAAACACTGGCATGGGGAAACTGGCTTTAATACCCATAAGCCCACCCCAACAATACACTTCCTCCAGGAGGCATTAATTCCCAAATCTCTATCAGTTGGGAACCTAGCATTCAGAACACCTAAGTTTATGGGGGACACCTGAATCAAACCACCACAGTATCTAATTTTTTTTCCCTCTTGATGTTTTGATGGCTAGGTAGAATGTACTTTTTTTTCCCCCAAATACTGTTAACTGGTCTTGCTTATTGCTGAGAATTACTTAGTATTTGTTTCATCAATTTGTGTGTGTGAATGTGCCAGGGTCTCTTGCAAAATGAACATCCTTCTGGCTTTACGTGGGAGGCTGGGTAATTTAACCTGGACCAACTGGCTTTGCAAGCAATCACCTTTAACCACTGAGCCATCTCCCCAGCCTCAACTACATAGCTTTGAGAATTGCACTTTCCCCCCTGAAAGAAGACGCCACAGATAAGAGGCCACACAAACCCGTAACCCACTCCTTGGAGTCCTTCCTACCTCTAGCCGGGCAAGTATTCCCTGTGTCCATTTGCCTGGGAGAGGAGGGGCGAGGTTTTGTGTCCACGCAGCTGTGTCTCTCTTAACTGAGGTTTTCTGATGGAAAGGTGAGTTGTCCAAGTGGAGTTAGTGAACCTAAGTGGTGGGTCAACATCTTTTTCTTGCTATTGAATGGCTGGAGTTTCTGCGGTGACATTTCTTTCTTTTATTTATTTATTTTTATTTTTTAAGAGCAACAGAGAGAGAGAGAGAGAGAATGAGTACACTAGGGCCTCTTGCAAACAGCAAATGAAATCCAGATGCATGCGCCGCCTTGTGCATCTGGCTTATGTGGGTCCTGGGAAATCGAACCTTGAACTGGGGGTCCTTAGGCTTCACAGGCAAGCGCTCAATTAAGCCATCTCTCCAGCGCCCCCTGGGTGACATTTCTTAATTTTTAAAAACCTCTTTATTTTTTTTTGTTTATTTTTATTTGAAAGCGACAGATAGAGAAAAGCAGAGAGACAGAAAGAAATGAGAGTGGGTGTGCCAGAGCCTCCAGCCACTGTGGACGAACTCCAGATGCGTGTGCCCCCTTGTGCATCTGGGGAATTGAGCCTTGAACCGGGGTCCTTAGGTGTCACAGGCAAGCACTTAACCACTAAGCCATCTCTCTAGCCCCCGGGCGACATTTCTTGATCATAGCTCTCTTGCCCTTTGTGAGAGGCTTGGAGATTACCTCATTAACCACTTCCATGTGGTCAAGGTCAGAACCTAATGGTTTCCATTAAAATTACTGGAAATACTGACTTCTCTGTCTCTCTCTGCCAAAAGCAGCCTATGTTTTTAATTAAGAAGCCCCCAAAAGTTTGTTTCAATATGAAGAAACTGACTTGTTAGACTTTTTTGTTTGTTTGTTTTGTTTTGTTTTTATTCGAGGTAGGGTCTCATTCTAGCCTAGGCTGATCTGGAACTCAGTCTGTAGTCCCGGGCCTCCAAATCAGTGATCCTCCTACCTAAATTCTGGGATTAAAGGTGTGCACCACCATGCCTGGCTAGAAAATCTTTAAAATTTTTTAATTTATTATTTATGAGTGTGTGTGTGTGTGTGTGTGTGTGTGTGTGTGTGTATACACACACCAGGGTCTCTTGTTGCTGCAAATAAATGCCAGAAACATATGCCACTTTGCATCTGGCTTTATGTGGGTACTATGGGATTAAACACCCTGGCCATCAGGCTTTGCAAGCAAACCCCAGCCTGAAACTCACTTTTGTTTTTTAAATATTTTTATTTGCAAGCAGAGAGAGGAGAGAGAGAGAATGGGCACACCAGGGCCTCCAGCTACTGCAAACTAATTCTAGGTGCATGGGCCATTTTGTGCATCTGGCTTTACATGGGTACTGGGGAATTGAACCCCAGGTTGTTAGGTTTTATAGGTAAGTTCCTTAACTGCTGAGCCATCTCTCCAGCTCCTGGAAACTTTTTTTTTTTTTTTTTGAAGTAGGGTCTCTCTAGCTCAGGCTGACCTGGAATACACTATGCAGTCTCAGGCTTCGAACTCACGGCGATCCTCCTACCTCTGCCTCCCGAGTGCTGGGATTAAAGGCGTGCGCCACCACACCTGGCCTTGAAACTGACTTTTAACATCATATGCTTCTCTTGGTTCCCATCAGTTGAAAGTGTTTTGCTCAGTGGATGCTTTAAGCAAAGTGGACAATTGATATATTAGTCAAACCTGGTGGTATCAGTTGTGAAATATAAAGTAGCAGGTAGCTTGTAAACTTTATTATTCTTAGTTTTTGCATGTGTATGTGTGTTTGAGCATGAAGACCAAAGGGTAAAAGTATGCATGTTATCTTTCCACAACGTGTTCCACTCACTTTCAGTCAGGGAGCCTGAAGGAATTCCGTCTGTCTTCCAGCACTGGCATTGCAGGCTTGTAAGTGGGTTCTGGGGATTTGAACACAGGTCCTTAGGCTTGTGCAGCAAACACTTTACCCACTGAGACGTTTCTCCAGCCCTGTTTCTTTCTTTTTTTTTTTTAAGGGTCTCACTCTAGCCCAGGCTGACCTGGAATTCACTATGTATTATCAGGGTGGCATTGAACTCAAGGTGATCCTCCTACCTCTGCCTCCTGGGTGCTGGGATTAGTGGCGTGCGCCTCCACGCATGGCCCAGCCCTGCTTTTTTTTTTTTTTTTTTTAGCCCTCCCCCCCATCCTTATCACCGTAACACAGTGTTTGGATGTTGCTGTGAGGTGGCAATTGTAGACAGACTGCAAGATTTGCAATTAATGTGGGCTTCATCATTTCCATGGAATTAATTTCACGTGTAAAACTGTCATTTGCACATACATTAAAACAAAACGCCACAGGCCAAACTAGATTCCCTCTATTAGCATGATACTCTTTATTGGCAGGGCTAACATTGCTTTACCTAAAGGCTTTAAGGAAATGCTTCCCAGAAAGCAGTCCCAATTTCAGAGGAAGGCTTAGGAATCCAGTGGCATGGTAGCTTCAGTTTGTATTCTCGCCCAGTAAATTCCAGATCTAGTATAGTACCCGGAATATAGCAAACACTTGATAAGTTCTCCTTGAGTGAATCAACACACCCAGCTTTTACTGTGCTTTCAAATTTAGCCTTGAGAGTTTTTATGGGCAACTTGATATTAGTGGTGATACGTGGCAGTTCTGGGAACTGGCTATTTGATTCTGTATGGATTTCTTTCCTAATCTAGCAATTTGGTTCTTAAAGCTGGCTGATTTTTTTTTTCCTAATATTTATTTGCAAGGAGAGAGTAAGGGAGAGAGAATAGGTGTGCCAGGGCCTCTGGCTACTGCAAACAAACTCCAGACACATGCACCATTTTGTGCACCTTGCTTTATGTGGGTACTGGGGAACTGAACCCTGGCCATCAGATTTTTTTTTTTTAATTTATTTGAGAGCGACAGAGAGAGAGAGAGAGAATGGACGTGCCAGGGCCTCCAGCCACTGCAAACGAACTCCAGATGCATGCGCCCCCTTGTGCATCTGGCTAACGTGGGACCTGGGGAACCAAGCCTTGAACCGGGGTCCTTAGGCTTCACAGGCAAGCGCTTAACTGCTAAGCCGTCTCTCCAGCCCAAGATTTTTTGCAAGCAAGCCTTAACTGCTGAGCCATCTCTCCAGGTCCTCTCCCACTTTTTAAAGCACATGTTAAATTTTCACCCATATACCACAAAGTGGTGCAATAAAAGTGCATGTGGCAAGGAGGGCTGGAGAGATGGCTTAGCAGTTAAGGTGCTTGTCTGTGAAGCCCAAGGACCCAAGATCCATTCCCCAGGACCCACAAAAGCCCGATGCACAAGGTGGTGCATGTGTCTGGAGTTTGTTTGCAGTGGCTAGATGCCTGGGTGCACCCATTCTGTCTGTCTCTCTCTCAAATAAAAAAAAAAAAAAAAAAAAACCAAAACTATGGCAAGGAAAATAAAGGTTAACCTGATGTCCTCCCACCTGTTACCAAATACTTTCATGGATGTTTTGTGCTATTGTCTTGTCTGGCTTCCTCTCCCTTGCCTACCTGACTGTGTCCACAATGCCTTGCTGTTGACTGACGCTTGCTTCTGGAATATTTTTTCCTCTCAAGATGTACCACTTAGAATTTCATTAGCAAGAATCTGTCCATAGCAACCTCCCTTTTTCTGCTCCTTACATATTATATATATATGTGTGTATATATGTATGTATGTATGTATGTATTTAACAGAGAGAGAATGGGCACGCCAGGGCCTCCAGCCACTGCAGATGAACTCCAGACACATGCACCCCCTTGTGCATCTGGTTAACGTGGGTCTTGGGGAATGAAGCTGGGTCCTTTGGGTTTGCAGGCAACCACCTTAACTGCTAAGCCATCCCTCTAGCCCTTTTTATTTTTTTTAATAGAGAGGGAGGCAGAGAGAGAATGGGTGCACCAGGACCTCTAACCACTGCACATGAACTCCACACACATGCACCATCTTGTGTGTTTGGCTTACGTGGGTACTGGGGAATCCAACCTCAGTCCTTATGCTTCACAGGCAAGCATGTTAACTGCTGTGCCATCTCTCCAGCCCTCATCTGTGGTGGTTTTTTTTTTTTTTTAATTTATTTTATTTATTTTTTTATTTTCAAGGTAGGGTTTCACTCTAGCTCAGGCTGACCTAGAATTTACTATGTAATCTCAGGGTGGCCTCAAACTCATGGCGATTCTCCTACCTCTGCCTCCCAAGTGCTGGGATTAAAGGTGTGCGCCACCACACCTGGCCCCCATCTGTTTTTGAAGGATGGATTCTCTGGATTTGCTGCGCTGGGTGGTGACTCCTGTGGTACCCAGCTGTCATTTCTGTTGCTGGGAATGTCTAGCTGTTATCTGTAAATGGCGTATCTTTTCTCTCTGGTTGTTAAAAATAAAAAAAAGCTTATTTAGCTGATCGCTGTAAGTTTGAGGCCAGCCAGAGACTACACAGTGAATTCCAGGTCAGCCTGGACTAGAGAGAGACCCTACCTCTAACCTACCCACCAAAAAAATTATTTGAGAGGGGAGTGAACAAGCCAGGGCCTCCTGACACAAGTGCCACTTTTTGGCTTTATGTGGGTATTGGAGAACTGAATCCCAGACTGGGTAAGCTTTGCAAGCAAAGTGCTTTTAACTGCTGAGCCATTTTTCCAGCTCCTTTTTTTTTTTTTTTTTTTGCTTTTTTGAGGTAGGGTCTCACTCTAGCCCAGGCTGACCTGGAATTCACTAAAGAGTCTCAGGGTGGCCTCGAACTCATGGCGATCCTCCTACCTCTGCCTCCCAAGTGCTGGGATTAAAGGCGTGCGCCACCATGCCTGGCTTTTTGTTTGTATGTTTGTTTTTTTTGAGACAGGGTCTTATGTATCCCAGACTATCTTTGAACTGGTTATGTAGCAGAAGGTCAACTTGAACTTCTAATCTTGCAGCCTCCACCGCTGAGTCCTGAGATTACGGTTGTGCACCACCACATCCGGTTTTGTGTGGGGCTGGGAATCAAACTCGGGGCTTTGTGCATGTTAAGTGAGCACGCCAGCAACTGAGCCACATCCTGAACCCTTTGGTGGCTTTTCTTTTCTTTTCTTTCTCTCTCTCTCTTTTTATTTCTTTTTTTTTTGGTTTTCCGAGGTTCAGTCTCACTCCAGCCCAGGCTGACCTGGAATTCACTAAGGAGTCTCAGGGTAGTCTTGAACTCATGGCAATCCTCCTATCTCAGCCTCCTGAGTGCTGGCATGTGCCACTGTGGCTGGCTTGATTTTTTTTTTTTAATTTCTGTTTACTTATTGGAAAGTGAGAGAGATAGAGAAAGAGAATGGGCATGCCAGGGCCTCTGGCCATTGCAAACAACCTCCAGACGCATGTACCCCCTTGTGTATCTGACTAACATGGGTCCTGGAGAATTGAGCCTTGAACCAGGGTCCTTAGGCTTCACAGGCAAGCACTTAACCTCTAAGCCATCTCTCCAGCCCATTTTTAAAAAAATTATTTTTAATGTATTTTCTTAGAGGGAGACGAAATTGGCGCACCAGGGCCCCAGCCACTGCAATTGAACTCCAGACGCTTGAGCCACCTAGTGGACATGTGCGACCTTGCGCTTGCCTCACCTTTGTGTATCTGGCTTTTGTGGGATCTTGGAGAGTCCAGTGTGGGTCCTTAGGCTTTGCAGGCAACTGCCTTAACCACTAACTCATCTCTCCAGCCCCGCCTCCCCCTTTGGTGGCTTCTAAGTTATTTTGACACTGTAGTTTCACTGTAAGTTGTTCAGGTATAATCTCTCCTTTATTTTCACTCCTCTGCTCTCTCAGCCATCCTCTTTACCAGTTAGTGCTTTTCCACTCCTCAGTGATACATCGGTGTCTGGGCAGGCTGAATCTCCATTCATCTTTACCCGTCAGGTTGGTTTTGAGTTTGGCTCTCATGAACAGAGCTCCCAGGAGCATTTGTGAGGTATACGTTCATTTTTTTTTTTTTGTCTGGATCTCATGGTAGGCTTCACTGCTTTTCTCCTTTCCAAAGGGAGTTTCCACCATTTTATATTCCCACCAGCCAAGCACGAGGCTTCAGCTGACCGTGTTCTTCACCCTCTCTTGCAATTTTTCATTTTGGCCCTGTTTAGTGACATTCTTGTTGCTGTGATAAACACCCAACCAGAAGAGCTGATGGGAGGAATGGGTTTATTTCAGGGTTGGAGTCCCTTCCTATCTTCCCCTGAGGTAGGGTCTCCCTGTAGCCCTGTCTGACCTGGAATTCACTCTGTAGTCTCAGGGTGGCCTCGAACTCATGGCGATCCTCCTACCTCTGCCTCCTGAGTGCTGGGATTAAAGGCGTGGGCCACCACGCCTGGCTTAGGGTTAGTTCTTGAATGGACGCTTTATTGTGGCAGACAAAAGCTGGCTCACAACTTTGTATATCCACAGCAGAGAGAGAAAGCAAGTGTGAGCTGTCAACATATCTGGTGGGCTAGACTCATCCACCCACCGCATGATTGGCCTCCCGCCACTTCCCCTCCCCCTCCTTCTCCTGCATGGCTCCACCTACCAAAGGCTCCTCCAGCTGGGAGCCAAGTGAGAGAGTTAATCACAAACACTTGAGTCTATGGGGGACCTTTTTACATTCAGACCACCATAAGTCTTTTAGAGAATAGGTGGGAATATTTTGGTATCTTATTTTCTTAATGACTGTAAGTGTCCTCCGTGTGCTTTCTGATCAATTGTCTTATCGTTTTTTAAAAAATTACTTGAGGGCTAGAGAGATAGCTTAGCAGTTAAGTGCTTCCCTGTGAAGCCTAAGGACCCTGGTTTGAGGCTCAATTCCCCAGGACCCACGTTAGCCAGATGCACAAGGGGGCGCATGCGTCTGGAGTTCGTTGGCAGAGGCTGGAGGCCCTGGCGCGCCCATTCTCTCTCTCTTTCTCTCTCTCTCTCTCTCTCTGCCTCCTCTCTGTCGCTCTCAAATAAATAAAAATAAACAAAAATTTAAAAAAATTATTTGAGAGAGAAAGGGTACACCAGGGCCTCTAGCCACTACAAATGAACTCTAGATGCATGTGCATTTTGGGCATCTTATGTGGGTGCTGGGAAATTGAACTTAGTTCTTTGGCTTTGCCAGCTCCTCAACCGCTAAGCCATCTCTCCAGCCAATTAATATTTTTTTTAAAGAAAAAAATGTACATTTACTTGAAAGGAGAAAGAGAATATGAATGAGAGAATGGGCACTCTAGGGCCTCTGGTCACTGCCAACAAACTCCAGATGCGTGCTTCACTCTGTGCGTCTGGCTTTATGTGCCAGGGAATCCGACCCTGGTGTTTAGGCTTTGTAAGCAAGCACCTTTAACTGCTGAGCCCTCTCTCCAGCCCTCTATATCTTTTGTTTATTTATTTGAGAGAGGGAGGGGGCAGATAGAGTGAGGGTATGCCAGGGCCTCTAACCACTGCAGATGAATTCCAGATGCATGTGCCCCTTGTGTGGCTACTGGAGTGTCAAGCCTGGGCTCTTTGGCTTTGCAGGCAAGTGCCTGAACCGCTAAGTCATCTCTCCAGTCCCCTGTATATCTTTTGTGAGTTTCTTCTGTTCACATCTTTTGTCTTTTGGGGTTTTGTTTGTTTTCTAGAACTTACTGAGTTTCTTTGTTTATACAGTGAGCTGCCCATACCCAGGTCATCTTCTTGCAATTGTGGTTTCTATGCTTTTGGGGGCACACTCTTAGATCCGTGCCCTGTGACTGGGTCCTTCGTCATGTGTTTTATCCTCTCCCTTTTTTGTTAGGTCCTTTGAATAGCAGGTGTTCTTAGGAAGACATCTTACGTGATCTAATTATTGAATATGTTCATGGTCAGGGAAATTATTCAACTTTAGGAAAATCAGCCCATATTTGTATATAAGGAAGAGAGTAGCATGACTCTGTTCTGAAGCTCAGGCTTCGTGGAATAGTTATTATTAGTATTTTTTAATTTATGTCAGAGAAAGAGGCAGAGAGAATGGGTGCACCAGGGCCTCTGGTCTCTGCAAACGAACGTCAGACGCATGCGCCCCCTTGTGCATCTGGCTTATGTGGGTCCTGAGGAATTGAGCCTGGATCATTAGGCTTTGCAGGCAAGTGCTTTAACTGCTATGCCGTCTCTCCAGCCCAGTTTTGTTCTTTTCTTTTTTGAATCAACTCGCTTGGAAAGACTAAAAATGAAAAATAAAATTGTATGATTATTTTGAAAATAGGGATAAATAGTTAATATTATGAACAAATAGATCTCGTAAACTCCCAAGGATTATGAGAGAGTTTTTTTTTTAAATTATTTGCAAGTAGAGAAAAATAGAGAGACAGACAGAATGGGTGCTCCAGGGCCTCCGGTCACTGCAAATGAACAGTAGGTGCATGTGGCACTTTGTACACCTGGCTTTATGTGGGTACTGGGTAATCACACTTGGGTCCTTAGGCTTTGCATGCTAGCGCCTTCACTGCTGAGCCATCTCTCCAGCCTTGAGACAGAATTTTGAAGTTAGCTCTGGAGAGATGGCTTAGCGGTGAAGGCACTTGCCTGCAAAGCCAAAGGACCCAGGTTCAATTCTCCAATACCCACATAAGCCAGATGCACAATGGTGTATGCATCTAGGGTTCATTTTTAGCAACTGGAGGCCCATTCTCTCTTTCTCAAATAAATAAATATTTTAAAAAGTGTTGAAGTCAATTAACCACAACAAAAAGGCCGTTGTATAAAAGCAAGATGTAACCTTCTCAAGAGGGTAGTGTGATACATGTAGGTGGCTGGGAATGGCCCCTGGTTCTAACATCAGGTTGCAGTTATCTCTTACCTACATTCGTTCCTTCATTTCTCAATCAGGTAAGTACTGCGAGGCCAGGAAAAATATTCTAAATTTAGGTTCTCCTTCCCATTAAATGTAAGTGCTCGGGCTGGAGAGATGGCTTAGTGATTAAGGCATCTGCCTACAAAGCCAAAGGACCCTGGTTCAATTCCGCAGGACCCACATAAGCCAAATGCACAAAGGGGCGCATGCGTCTGGAGTTCGTTCTCAGGGGCTGGAGGTCCTGGCGCGCCCATTCTCTCAAGTAAATAAAATAAAAATATATAAGTGCTAAACATTGGTTAATCTGAATGAGACTTTGTGAGATGAACACTCTGGGACCTTTTAGGGTAAGGTCATCAAAGTGACAGGAGCCGGGCAGAGGCATTAACATCATTTTGGCTGTAAGCACCTTCCCTCCTTGCAGGGTGGGTTAAAGTGATTGGTCTTTCCATCAGGCTGACAGGACACACATAGAAAAGTCTGTATCTAAGTGGCAGCAGGAATGATTAGTGGCATCTTTAAGCCACCAAGTACTTAGTGGCCTCAAGTAATGAGAGGAGGAGCTCCCGCTTCATGTCTGAGCGCCTGGTGTCATTAAGGATCTAAGCGCTGTCTGTCCCTCCGCCTTGCCATATCAGCATGTTGCTTTCTGCCCTTGGGCCTATTGCCTCATGGTTAATTAGATGCTGCGGCCTAATTAGCTGTTCTGGCCTGGCTGTTGCTCGAAGAAGCTTCATTCTCACACTTGGTGATGTCAGAGCAATAGCAACTAAGACTCCTGTGAGCCCTTTTGTCGTTGTGAAAAAGCCTCCCCCAAAAGCCTGTAGTATCTGGAAGCTTTTTGTAGGGGGCTCCAGGGAGAATTTTGTACTCTTATTTTATTTTTTAAAAATTTTAACGTTATTTATTTGATACAGAGAGAGGGAGAGAATGGGTGTGCCAGGGCCTCTAGCCACTGCAAACGAACTCCAAATGCATGTGTCACGATGTGTATCTGGCCAACTTGGGGCCTGGAGAATCGAACCTGGGTCCTTAGGTTTCACAGGCAAGTGCCTTAACTGCTAAGCCATCTCTCCAGCCCTATTTTGGTACTCTTAAAAAGATGAGCCCTAAAGGCTACATCAGATACCTGGAGCCGCCTTAGCTCTCTTGTGAGTTGGGAAAGAGGACAGTAGAAGCCTGGTATGGTGGTGCATGCCTATAATCCCAGTACTTTGGAGGCAAAGGCAGGAGGATCACTGCAAGTTTGAGGACAGCCTGGTCTGCACACATGGTCCAGACCACTGGGGTTATCTGTCTCCAAAAAAAAAGAGGGTTGTAGGGATGGCTTTGCAGTTAAGGTGTTTGCCCATGAAGCCTAAGGACCTAGGTTCAATTCCTCAGTACCCACATAAGCCAGGTGCACATGCATCTGGATTTCTTTTGCAGTGGCCAGAGGCCCTGGTGCGCCCATGGTCTCTCTCATATATAAAACTGAAACTTTAAAAAAAAAAATACAGGTGGAAGATGGAGCCAGAATCCCTAAGTGCATTGTGGAGTCATGTGGGCTTGTTATACCTGGTGCTTAGAATATTAAGTAATACTAATTCATACTAGCTAATGTATATACTTTGTAATCCTTCTTGATTTGGAGACCTTCTAGTCTGGCCATTAAAAATATTATAACTGGCCTGGTGTGGTGGTGCACGCCTTTAATTCCAGCACTTGGGAGGCAGAGGTAGGAGCATTGCTGTGAGTTTGAGGCCACCCTGAGACTCCATAGTGAATTCCAGGTCAGCCTGGGCTAGAGTGAAACCTTACCTCGAAAAACAAAACAAAACAAAACAAATATATATACATACATACATACATATATATATATGTATGTGTGTGTGTGTGTGTGTGTATGTATATATATATATATATATATATATATGACTGGCCTGGCATGGTGGTGCACGCCTTTAATCCCAGCACTAGGGAGTCAAGATAGGAGCGTTGCTGTGAGTTCGAGGCCACCCTGAGACTAGATAGTGAATTCCAGGTCAGTCTGGACCAGAGTGAGACCCTACCTCGAAAAACCAAAACAAACAAAAATTATTACTGGAAGATTAATTGGAAGAGTTCATCTTTCATCTATAAGTTAACAGTATCTTTGAGAAAGCAGTCTGTGTTAAAACACTTGAGAGAGAAAATGTTTGTAAGGGAGCTGGGGACATGGTCAGTGGTTAAAAATGCTTGCTTGTAAAGCCTGCTGGCCAGTGTTCATTTCCCCAGTGCCCATGTAAGGCAGATGCACAAAGTGTTTACAGTGGCAAAAGGACTTGGCATGCCCATACATTCTTTCTCTTTCTCAAATAGTTTTGAAGGACTTTAAAAAATATATTTTATTTATTTATTTGAGAGAGAAAGACAGAGAGAGGGAGAGAATGGGTGTGCCAGGGCATCCAGCCACTGCAAATGAACTCCAGACCCATGTGCCACTTTGTGCATCTGGCTTATGTGAGTTCTGGGGAATCGAACCAAGGTCCATTGGCTTTGCAGGCAAGTGCCTTAACTGCTAAGCCATCTCTCCAGCCCAAGGACTTTTGATATTTAATAATGTGTGCAAGTCCTACAATTAAGTATTCATGAATTTTACCTCCTTTCATGGTGGCCTTTCTGCACTTCTGCTTGGACTTGACCTGCAGCCGTTTGGATTAGAAATCACACTGGGAGCATCACTTTGGCACTGGGGCACTGATCTTGTCATTGTTCCTGACCGAAAGCAGTTTGTGGGAGGAGAGGGTTCCATTTGGCTTACAGGCTGGAGGGGAACCTCCATGACAGCAGGGGACAGGATGGCATGTGCAGAAGCTAGATAGCACCTCTGTCACAGGAAGTGGAAAAGGGAGTGAGCCAAGTCCTAGAAAAGGGAAGCTGGCTTTAACATCCCCAAGCCCGCCCCTTCCCCAACAACACATCTCCTCCAGCAAGGCTCCACCTCAGAAACTGCCATCAGCTCGGGGACCAAGTGTTCAGAACACTAGTTTTTGGGGGACATCTGATTCAAACCACAACGTAAGGAAAAAAAATGGCAGTACCTGACATTTGGTCCCCCATGGAATGGCATATAAAAAAATACATAGTTTATTTATTATTTTTTAAATTTTTATTTATTTGAGAGCGACAGACACATAGAGAAAGACAGACAGAGGGAGAGAGAGAGAATGGGCTTGGTAGGGCTTCCAGCCTCTGCAAACGAACTCCAGACGCGTGCGCCCCCTTGTGCATCTGGCTAACGTGCGAGCCTTGAACCGGGGTCCTTAGGCATCACAGGCAAGCGCTTAACCGCTAAGCCATCTCTCCAGCCCAAGTTTTTTATATTTAGTTATATAGTTATAGTGTATATGTATATATATAGTATATATAACATATATATAATATGTGTGTGTGTATGTATATATATTTTTTTCTTTTTTTTTTTTGAGGTAGGGTTTCAGTCTAGCTCACCTTGACCCGGAATTCACCCTATAGTCTCAGGGCGGCCTCGAACTCGAACTCGTGGCGACGCCGATCCACCTACCTCCGCCTTCCAAGCGCTGGAATGAAAGGCGTGTGCTAGCCCGCGCAGCTTGTATTTATTTATATTATCAGCAGGTTTGTGAGGACGTCGTGAGTCTTGGGCTCCGGTCCTCCGCCGAACCTCGCGTCGCCCTGGATTCCCCAGCAGGCCGAGCCAGTAAGCTTGCGGGGCCTTGCGGTGGGGGGGCTGAGGGGGGGTGCGGGCGGGGCGGCGCGCTTTGAACGGGGGCCAGGCGCTTGAGCTCGTGGTCCCCGGCAGGCGGCGCCGCCCAGCGGGGCCCCTTCAGGAGGGTGGGGCCTGGCGGCAGGAGGAGGGCCCCCGTGGGGGGTGGGCCTGCGGGGCTATAGCCGGGCTCCGCTTCCGGCGCGCTCTCCCTTTCCTGGTCGGCCGGCCGCTGAGGTGAGTGCGCGGTCCGCGAGCCCGGGGTAGAAAACGTACCTTCTAGTCCCGGGCTCGCAGCCTGCTGGGTTTGTGAACGAAAAGGGACTTAATCCGTGTATATATATATATATATATTTTTTTTTAATCTTTAAAACAGTTTTACTGATCTGAGAAAAAGAGGCAGGGAGAACGGGCCTCCCGGCCATTTGCGAACGAGCGCTGCCAGACGCGGGCGCCCCCTTGTGCGGCTGGCTTACGTGGGTCCTGGGGAATCGAACTCGGGTCCTTTGGCTTTGGCAAAGGCAGACGCCTTATTAACTGCCAAGCCGTCTTTCTAGCGCCCAAGAGCTTCAGTAGTCAAGAAGACGAATGGCCGTAGTGGATCCCTCCACCATCTTGTCAACACCTTCCTGTGTTTTCAGCCCTGCTGGGGGGTTAGGCCCCTTTGTGGCAGCTGATCCCCCCCCCCAATTCTCTCCCATTCCCTGGAGGTTGTCCGGCATGACCACTCTTGGGGTGCGGGGGGGGGGGGAGGTAGTGCCGTATTTTGGAAGTGTGTCTAAATGGATGTGAAGAGAATGGCGGGATGGATGTGGTCTTACACCAGTAGCTTTTTTCTTTTCCAGATGAACAGAATTGCTAGAAACAAATATGGGGGGAGGGAGAAAATAGGGGATACTGGAGCTGGCAGTGCGAGGCTGGGGAAGGGGGAAATACAGCGGAAGACCCTCCCTGCCTCTCTCATTTCTTTTTCATTTACTCTTTTTGTTTTCTGGAGGTAGAGTCTCACTGTATCCCAGGCCGACCTTGGAATTCACTCTGTAGACTTAGGCTGGCCTCAAACTCACGGCGATCCTCCTACCTCTGCACCACCAGGCCTGGCCTTTATTTACTCTTTTTGAGGTAGGGTCGTGCCGTAGCCCAGGCTGTCAAGGAATTCACTATGTAGTCGCAGGCTGGCTTCGAACTCCTTGGTCCTCTTAACTTCAATCTCCTGAGTGTTGGGATTAATGGAGTGTGCCACCATGTGCAGCTTTTTAAATTTTATTTTATTTTATTTTTTGAGGCAGGGTCTCAGCCCATTGTGGTCTTCAGATTTCTTTGTAGCCAAGACTGGCCACTTGGGTCCTCCTGCCTCCTCCCCCTCACAAGTGCTGGGATAAAAGGTTTGCAGAACATGCCCACGTGCATCATTGTCGTTCAACCTGCTGAAGTTGCGACCTGACTTTCCTGGTGAGGCAGGTCATAAGTTGTCACTTGTAATATATTCTTCCTAACAGCATTCCTCTTGCACAAGAGTGGGCTCCCAGAAAATGAGAAGTCCACCTAGAGACCTAGAGTGGGGTCTTTTATGTGACTGGCTAGCCAGTCCTTATGTTAGGTAACTTGGGTCAGGTTTTCTGGGAAAAGGCAATCATCCTGGAAATCTTAATCCTTAGGAAGGGCCTTTTTAAAAATGAAATTTTTTTAACTTAAAAACTTTTTAAATTTAAATTAAATTAAAAAAAATTTTTTTTGTTTGTTTTGTTTTTGTTTTCCGAGGTAGGGTTTCACTGTAGCCCAGGTTGACGTAGAATTCACTCTGTAGTCTCAGGGTGGCCTCGAAGTCATGGCAATCCTCCTACCTCTGCCTCCCGAGTGCTGGGATTAAAGGCATTGGCCACCCTACCCAACTCGGGAAGGGCCTTAAGGAAGTGGATGGTAGGACCCCCCTAAGGGGCAGACCCTTCTGAATTTTATTTGAGACAGGAAAAAAAGAGGTACAAAGAGAGAATGGCCACACTAGCTCCATTCAAAAGAACTCCAAATGCATGTGCCACCTGGCATACGTGGGTCCTGGGAAATCGAACCTTGGTCCTTAGACTTAGCTGGCACGCGCTTTAACTGTGAAGCCACCTCTCCAGCCCTTCTGACATTTTTGAACTATAGCAAAGTGGAATGACCTAGAATTTATCCTTCAGGCTCAAAGACATTTCTTGCTTTTACTCCTAAACTGCCTCAGTACCACGAACACGTTGCCAACCCCTGTGTCTAAATTCCTTAGCAGATGTTTTACTCTAAGAACATGTTCATGAGTTTTCTCCTCAGCTGTGGAGGAAGATAACAAATGGCAATTGCTTGGAAGAAGGTGGAATCCAGAGACACAAATAGATTTTAAATGGCTTGTTTGTAAAGGTTCTTGGGATTGGCATTTATTTTTCAAGATTTGAAAAATCAAGGCCTTGAGTCCTGAAGGTGATGTAGTGGGCATATTTTTCTTTAAGGGAGAAATGAGTTGAAACACCTTCTAAGAAAAATGGTATTATCATTATTTCTTTACTTTTTTTTTTTTTGAGTTAGGGTCTTTCTCTAGCCCAAGCTGACCTGGAACTCACTATGTAGCCCCAGGGTGGCCTCAAACTCCATGATCATCCTACTTTGGCCTCTGAGTGTTGGGATTAAAGGCATGCACCACCACTTCGAGCTTTTATTTTTTATTTTATTTATTTATTTTTGGTTTTTCGAGGTAAGGTCTCTAGCCCAGGCTGACCTGAAATTCACTGTGTAGTCTGAGGGTGGCCTCGAACTTGATGGTCCTCCTACCTCTGCCTCCTAAGTGCTGGGATTAAAGGCGTGTGCCACCATGCCTGGCTTATATTATTTTATTTTTGATATATTTTATTTATTTGAGAGAGAGAAAGGGAGGGAGAGAGAATGGGCATGCCAGGGCCTCCAGCCACTGCAAACAAACTCCACACACATGCGCCCCCTTGTGTATCTGGCTTACGTGGGTCCTGGAAAATTGAATCGGGATCCTTTGGCTTTGCAGGCAAACGTCTTAAGTGCTAAGCCATCTCTCCAGCCCCTAGCTTTTATTTTTTGAAACAGAATGACACACTTCATGTGTCTGGTTTACATGTGTAGCTGTGGGATGGATCTTGGGCTGGTAGGCTTTGTAAGCAAGTGCTTTGAACTGCTGAGCCATCTCCCCGGCCCCAGTGGAGGTTATTCTGAGTATTCAGTGTCTAAAGTTGTTTTTCCTTTGTTACAGAATAGTGGTCATTGCGTGGAGGAACCACAGGGTGTCTGTCCGTTCACCTGCTGAAGGACGTTTGAGTTGTTTGTACTTGGGGCAATGATAAGTACACTGTCTGGTGGTTTGAATTAGCTGTCTCCCATAAATTCATGGGTTTTTGGTTTTTTTTTCTTTTTCCCTTGAGGTAAGGTCTCACTCTAGCCCAGGCTGAACTGGAATTAACTATGTAGTTTCAGGATGGCCTTGAATTCACAGTGATCCTCCTACCTCTGCCTCCTGAGTGCTGGGATTAAAGGTATGCACCACCACACCCAGCAATTCATGTTTTTGGTTTTGTTTTTTTTTTTTAAGAATTATTTTTTCAAAGTTTTAGACACTGAGATTTTCATCAGTATCTTTTTTGTTTGTTTTTATTTATTTGAGAGCAACCAACCAAGAGCCAGAGGGAATGGGTGCATTAGGGAGTCCAGCCATTGCAAATGAACTCCAGATGTGTGCGCCTCCTTGTGCATCTGGCTAATGTGGGTCCTGGGGAATCGAGCCTAGAACTGGGATCCTTGGGCTTCACAGGCAAGTGCTTAACCGCTAAGCCATCTCTCCAGCCCAATTCATGGGTTGGGAATGCTTGGTCCCCAGCTTATGGCAATTGGGGAGATGGAGCCTTGCTGGAGGAGGGGTGTTGGTGGGGTTGGGCTTTGGGATATTATAGCCAGTCCCCCATTGCCAGAACAGGGTTCACTCTGCTGCTGCTGCTATTTCCACCTGCTGTGGCAGAGGTGTGGTCCAGCCTCAGCTCATGCCGTGCTTTCCCCTGCTATCACGAAGCTTCCCCTACAGACTGTAAGCTCCCCTCCACCCAAACAACAACAACAGCAACAAAAAACAAAAAGCTTTCCTCCTATCAGCTGCTTGTGGTCAGGTGTTTTATCCCAATGACAAGAAGGTAACTTTAGCAGTTCCTATAAATGCAGAGTTGCTGTAATGTTCACATTCAGGCACAGATATGAACATAGCATTGATTTTTTTGTTGTTGTTTTAAGTTAACTCCTAGAAATAAAATTCCTGCTAACCCTTAGTATTATCACTAATTGCTTTTAGCCTTCTAGTTTGTGTATAGTAGTATTGTAGGATTACTATTATTATTTTTTGTGTTCTTGAAGTAGGGTCTCACTCTAGCCCAGACTGACCTGGAATTCACTATGGAGTCTCAGGGTGAACTGACAGTGATCCTCCTACCTCTTTCCTCCCGAGTGCTGGGATTAAAGCTGTGTACTGCCACATCCAGCTAGAATATATGTATTTTGTATATGTGTATTTAAGATTATTTGAGAGAAAGGCAGAGAGAATGGGTGTGACAGAGCTTCTTGCCACTGCAAACGAACTCCAGATGCATGCACCACCTTGCACAGATGCATGCACCACCTTGCACATCTGGTTTACATAGGCACTGGGTAATTGAACCTGGGTCTAAGCCATCTCTCCAGCCCCTGTTTTTTTTTTTTATATTTTATTTTTATTAATAGAGAATATGGGCACACCAGGGCCTTTAGCCAGTGCAAATGAACTTCAGACACATGTGCCACCCTGTGCATCTGGCTTATGTGGGTTCTAGGTAATTGAGGACCAAGCTCAGGCTTTACAGGCAAGCACCTTAACTGCTAAACCATCTCTCCAGCTCCCCCCCCCGTATTATTTTTTAAAATAATATGCAGAAAAATTTTGAAAAGATGGCTTTTTAAAAAAATTATTTTGAGTATTTCGCCGAGGCCTCAAGGAATTGTAGCTGCCAATTGAAGGGTAGGTGTGTTAATTTCTCATTGCTCTGAACAAATAACTGACCAGAAGCAACTTAGAAAAGGAAGCACTTACTTCCTTAGCTTTCAGAGTGATGGCATAGGAGGCCATGCAGGTGGGCTGGTCACATAACATTCACGGTCAGGAAGCAGAGGGCGGCCAGGAAGTAGGGTTAAGCTATAAAACCTCTTCCTGTCGTCAAGCCCCGCCTATAAAGGTTCCATGATCTTCCTAATGCCAATAGCTGGGGGCGAAGTGTTCAAGGACCGCGTGTCTCTGGGGGACATTGTACATTCAAACCACAAAGGTGGGCCAGTAAGGGCAGTGGGTATGTATAGCCAAGACCAGAGTGTTCTGGTGGTAGCAGGGAGTCGATCTTATAAGGAGTGCCTGTGAGTGCCTGGCTCAGAAGCTGATAGGGCATAGGCTAATTTCCATACCTAACTTGTTAATTTCCTACATAAATTTTCAGTGATAATAACATTCCAGAAACAGCTGCAAGATAATGAAGACACAGAGGGGGAAAAAAAAAAACCACTGGTACTGGAGCCTGTGCTGTTTATGGGTGTGAGACAAATTTAGTGGCTTAACAGAGCAGCAGCTATCGTTTGTAGATTTTTGTGGGTTTGGACTTTGGGCGTGGCTCAAGTGAGCAGTTCTGGCTCAGACATTTGCTGTAAAGGGCTGTAAGATTATAGGAGCTCCCAGGGTATGTGGAGCCTCCCACAGCGCGGCCCCCAGCTTCTCATAGAATGAGTGCCATGACTTTAATGAGCTGCTGTTTCCCTAGTGTTTTTGTTAAAGAGCCAGGCATGATTCATCGGGAGGCAAGGATCACTGGGCGCCATCTAGGGAAGTGGTTTCCAGTGGGTCTGAGGGACCTAACTGTGTTCAATCCTGCTTGAATGTTGTATGGTCTAGAGAAAATCATTGCATTTTTGGAGCCGTAATCTTCTCCTTTATCTTACTTGTTTTTTGGTTTTTCGAGGTAGGGTCTCTGGCTCAGGCCGACCTGGAATTTACTATGTAGTTTCAGGGTGGCCTTGAACTCACAGGGATCCTCCTACCTCTGCCTCCTGAGGGCTGGGATTAAATGGTGTGCACCACCATGAATTCTAAATAATGTACTTGTAAAAACCTTTGTGATCAGCGTTTTTAGATATAGATTTTTGGAGACTTGGGGTTTCTTTTGAGAATTAAAGATGTATAATAATGACGATTCATAAAACAAAACTTGGCAGCTTTTTTTCCCCTCTCAAATTATTCATGTACGTGTGTATGGGTACACATGTAGCTGTCAGAAGACAACTTTCAGATTTGAGGTATCTGTGTTCTTTTTTTTTTTTTTTTTTGGTTTTTTGAGGTGTAGGGTCTTGCTGTGACCCAGGCTGACCTGGAATTCACTATGTAGTCTCAGGGTGGCCTCAAACTCACCAGCGATCCTCCGACCCCTGCCTCCCAAATGCTGGGATTAAAGGCATGCACCACCATGCCCAGCTCCATCTTCTTTGAGGTTGGGGGGTAGGAAGGGAGGTCTCTTGCCATTGCCAAGAAAATGCCTGACTGAAGGGCCCACTAGCCGGTCCCGAGATGGCTGTGGATAGTGTTGGGATCACAGATGCATGCGCCACTTTGCATCTGGCCTTACTTGGGTGCTGGGGAATTGAACCCTGGCCAACAGTAACAGTCTTTGCAAGCAAGTGTCTTTAATTGCTAAGCCATCTACTCGAGCCCAGAGCTAGTGTGTATATTATAACATGGTGACGTGTGGAGTCTTAACTGTGCAGAGCATGCAGAGATAAACACACTGAGGAATTGTAATATTCTTTTTAATAAAAGTCTTTGGTGGGGGCCTGGGAAATGGCTCAGCGGGTAAAGTCCCTGCTGAGTAAGTATAAGAGCTGATTTCAGATCCCTGAGCACTCTCATAAAAGCTGGGCATGATGGTGTGAGCTGTGCTGGGGGGGGGGGACAGGAGGATCCCAGCACCTGCTGGCTAGGTAGTCAGCCAAATTGGTGAGCTCTGGGTTCAATTAGAGACCTCTCAAAAAAAAAAAAAAAAAAAAAAGTTGGATATCTGGAGAGTTGGCTTAGTGGTTAAGGCACTGTGTGTGAAGCCTAAGGACCCAGTTCAATTCCTCAGAACCCATGGAAGCCACATGCACAAGGCAGCACATGCATCTGGACTTCCTTTGCAGTGGCTAGATGCCAGGGTGTGCCCAATCTTTCTTTTTTTCTCAAATAAAATTTTTTTTAAATTTCAAAAAAATAAGGTAGAGAGTGGTTAAGGAAGACACCTGACATCAAACTGGCCTCCACATACACATGTACAGCCATGTCTACTTGCATGGAAACATGTATACACACATGTGCATATGCATACACCCCCCCATTACACAAGGAAAGAGTTTTTGGCCAAAGCTGCAATTGCCTTTGGAGACTACATATGATTTTAATTTTTTCCTTTCCCTGAAGGGGGAAATCCAACCATGAGTTAGTGAAGACCAAATTCTTCATCTGCTTTCTCAGATTTATTTTTGGTAACCTCTCCCAAGCAAGACAGCTTGCATTTTGCTGGGCTGTGTGGGAAGCACTGAGGGCGGAGGGCAGAGCCTTGATGAGGTAGGCTGTCTGCGAAGGGGGGATCACTCCACCCCCCCAATCCCCTTCTCTTCATAGACGTTTCAGAAAACTCTCAGCATGGTTCCCAAGTCAGCACTTTGGGACTTTTCCTGAGTGGTCCAGAAACCTTTTGGGTCTGGAGTGGCCGTCATGTGGGTTGATGTCATCCTGCGTTGCCGTAACTCATAGTGAAATGAGGATGTCTGGAAGAAGTCGAGTCTTGGCTCTTATTTTCCAAGCCACCCAGTTCTCACTGGTGCCCTTAGCCTGCCCCGTGCTGGCCTAGGCCATGTTTCTGGAAGAGGTCATGGGAGCGTTTCTTTCTCACTTGTTTCACCTGCCTGTGACCTCTACTTTCCACCAAGCCCCCTCAGATATCTATCTCTGTCTCTCCCCCCCCATTTGTTTATTTGAGAGCAACAGACAGGGAAAGAAGCAGAGAGAAAGAGAGAGAGACAGAGAGAATGGGCGCACCAGGGCCTCCAGCCATTGCAAACAAACTCCAGAGGCATGCACCCCCTTGTGCATCTGGCTAACGTGGGTCCTGGGGAATTGAGCCTTGAACCAGGGTCCTTAGGCTTCACAGGCAAGCACTTAACTGCTAAGCCATCTCTCCAGCCCTCTATCTCTCTCTCTTTTTTTTTTTTTTAATTCAAGGTAGATTCTCTCTGTAGCTCTGGCTGACCTGGAATTCACAGTGTAGTCTCAGGGTAGCTTCAAACTCAGTGATCCTCCTACCTCTGCCTCCCTAGTGTTGGGATTAAAGGCATGCACAACCACAGTGAACTTAAAGTCTTTTCCCCCATTATTTATGATAGAGAGAATGGGTGTGCCAAGGCCTCTAGGCACTACAGACTAACTACAGATGCATGTGCCACTATGTGCATCTAGTCTATGTGGGCATTAGGGAATTGAACCTGTGTCCTTAGGCTTCACAGACAAACGCCTTAACCGCTAAGCCATCTCTCCAGGCTCCCCCCCCCCCCCACCTAACTCCTATCTCTTTTGAGAAACATTCTTTCATTCAAGTACTAATCAGGCCTGGCCCTGCTTAGCTTCTGAGATCAGATGTGTTCAGCCTTCTCTAAGGCGCAGGTCTACTTGGACCTTCTGTATATATATATTTTTTCTACTTTGTGTCCTGCTCATTGATGCATCCTAAATTCTAGGCTGAGTTCCTACTGTTTTAGGCCCACAAACTCTTTTATCAGCCCGACTGATCTGCTTTGCATCCTTGTTTTACATAGGGGCAAACTGAGGCACAGGGAGGTTCAGTGATTGGTGTAAGTCCATACAACTTGTGATTGGCATTGCTTGCGTAGCTGATCAAGAAATCAGTCTACTTGGGCTGGAGAGATGGCTTAGTGGTTAAGTGCTTGCCTGTGAAGCCTAAGGACCCCAGTTCGAGGCTCCATTCCCCAGGACCCATGTTAGCCAGATGCACAAGGGGGCGCACGCATCTGGAGTTTGTTTGCAGTGGCTGGAGGCCCTGGCGCGCCCATTCTGTCTCTCTCTCTCTCTCTGTACCTTTCTCTCTCCATCTGTTGCTCTCAAATAAAAAAAAAAAGAAAGAAAGAAATCAGTCTACTTACTGGAAGAAGCGCCTACTAAGTGTTTTATACCAATGTCACCCAGTGCTCAGTGGGGTGCAAGGAGCTTAGTAGAGGCAGGCTTTGTTGAAGATGAACTGTCTCAAAAGGTAAACTTCATCATGGGTCGTTTGTTTTATATTTTATCTATTTATTTGAGAGCGGGGAGGGAGGGGGAGAGCGAGAATGAGAGAAAAAAAAAATGGGCATGTCAGGGCCTCCAGCCACTGCAAAGGAACTCCAGGCGCATGTGCCCCCTGGTGCATCTGGTTAATGTGGGTCCTGGGGAATCAAACCAGGATCCTTTGGCTTTGCAGGCAAATGGCTTAACCGCTAAGCCGTTTCTCTAGCCGTCTCAATAGCCCCCATTTTAAAAAAAATTTACTGGATCGCCGAGAGTTTGAGGCCACCCTGAGAATACATGGTGAATTCCAGGTCAGCCTGAGCTAGAGTGAGACCCTACCTTAGAAACCCCCCCCCCAAAATTATTTGAGAGAATGAGTGCACCAGGGCCTCCAGGCATTGCAAACAAACTCCAGATGTGTGGCCACCTTTTGCATCTGGCTTACATGTGTTCGGGGAATTGCACCTGGGTCTTTAGGCTTCTCAGGCAAGTGCCTTAACTGCTAAGCCATTTCTCTTTGGCCCCATTGATCATTTCTTCAGTGTGTCCACCCATAGGATGCAGAGGTCTGAGTTCCAGCTGACGTACTTCTCTGCCGTGCTAGGGGTCCCTCACCACGTCTTTTGCGGTTGTGGTTCTGCCTCTAAGTGGCTACTTTGGAAATGAGCACATTTTTTAAAATTATATGCAAGATAAATACTTATGCTTACGGAGAAAAAGATGTTTGTCTTCTTCAGAGAGAACAAATGCCAGTGGTTTTTTTTTTTTTAACTTTTCTTTTGAACTTTTCTGTGTTTTCTGAAGTTCTCACAATGAATTTTTATTGCTTTTACAATGAAGAATCCATGTTACTTAACAATGAGAAATGAAAACAGGTTTTTAAAACTACACAAAGGAAAATCTTTCAAGAGTCCCCCTTCCCGTCCCCCGTGGGTTAGGCTGAGCCACCCCACACACATGTGAGCAGTCATGTGTGACATACTTTTGGCTATAGGACATGGCATTGCAAACACATTGTGGCCGTTGAGTCCCTAGTGCCAGGAATTTGGTGTATTCAAATGCTTAACAAAGGAACTTGGGTGCGTGGTGTGTGAGGTGCCCCGGGGGCAGGCTGGCTCCTAGAACAGATGTTATCCCAAGGAATTTTCTGTGGCATTTGGAAGTTGAAGGTCAAGAGATCTGGAGTCTGGAGCACTGGGGATGGTTGGGTTTCATAACTGAGCCCTCACCCAGGTGCCATTGAGAGGAGTGCTTTCAAAGTCACACAACTATGTCCCGAAGTATGAGTGGGAGGCCCCAAGTTTGGGGGAAGGCTCAGAGCCTGTGATTGGAGGATTTAAGTCATTTCATCAGGACTGCACGAGAGGAGAAACTACCCTGGTAGCACAGCTGTTATTATTTTTTTTTGAGGCAGGGTCTCACTCTAGCCCATGCTGATCTGCAACTCACTCTGTAGCTCCAGACTGGACTTGATCTCACAGCAGTCCTCCTACCTCTGCTTCCCGGATACGGGGATTAAAGGCGTGCACCACCACACCTGGCTTGTTTATTAATTTCAAGTATTTGTATTTATTTGATAGCATGGGAGGCAGAGGGCAGGGGGAATGGGTATGCCGGGACCTCCTGCCCCTGCAGATAAATTTCAGACACATCCTCCACTTTGTGCATCTGGCTTTTACATGAGTACTGGGGAATCGAACCCAGGCCAACCAGGCTTTGCAAACAAGCACCTATAACCGCTGAGCCATCCTTGTTTATTAAGTTAATGTTTTGGGGGCATATGTGTGTGTGCATGATCATGTGCGAGCTGCTGCTGCTGTGGTGTGTGTGTGGAGGTTAGAAGACAGCCTTGGGGGTCAGCACTCACTTTCCACCTTGTTTTGAGGCAGGGTCTCCCATTGCGCCCCGCAGCATTTGCTGGCCTTTGGCAGATTCTCTTGTCTCTGTCTCCTTTCTCACGAAAGGCATGCTGGGATTACAGATGTATTCATTAGCCACAGAGTCTGGCATTCCATGGGCTCTAGGGGACTGAGTTCAGGTTCTCACACTAGTTCAGTAGATCCACTGAGCCATCTCTCCACCCCTGGCCGAGGGTAGCCTTGAACGCCTGCTAAGATTACAGCCATGTGTGACTCTGCCTAACCTGTTGTTCCTGTTTTTTTATTTTTCAAGGTAGGGTCTCTGTAGCTGAGGCTGACCTGGATTTCACTATGTAGTCTCAGGCTAGCCTCAAACTCACAGCAGTCTTCCTGCCTCTGGGGTTAAAAGCATGTGCCACCTTGTCCTGCCTTTATAAAAAATTTAAGAAATATTTATTTATTTGAGAGACAGAAAGAGGCAGATAGATAGGAGGAGAGAGAATGGGTGCGCCAGAGCCTTCAGCCACTGTAAACGAACTCCAAACACGTGTGTCACCTTGTGTATCTCTTACATGGGTCGGGGGAATTGAACCTGGGGTCTTTGGCTTCCAGGCAAATGCCTTACCTGCTAAGCCATCTCTCCAGGCCCCCTCTTTTTTTTTCCTTGAGGTAGGTTCTCTCTCTAGCCCAGGCTGGCCTGGAATTATTGTGTAGTTGCAGGGTGACCTCAAATTGCTTTGTTTTTTGAGATAGGATCTTGCTATGTAGCACTGGCTGGTCTGAAACTTACTGCTGCAGACCATTCCGGCCTCAGCCTTGGCGGTGAGCTTCCTGCCTCTGCACCCTCAGTACCGGGGTTGCAAGCGTGCGGCGCTCTGTCGGGCTGAGCCCTTCTACTTAACATTCGGTAGTGCTTTGCTGTGGGAAAGATAGTTCTGGGAAATGCTGGCATGAGTTGTGGCCGTGCCATGCTGTTTGGGGCATGCCCTGCCTGCGCACCTGGAGGAGCGGGGCAGGAAGGGTATAGTGTTGCTACGGGCTCACTCTCCCAGCGGGGCTCAGTGCCAGGATGGTCCCTTGTGTAAATATGAGAGGAAGCCGGGCGTGGTGGCGCACGCCTTTAACCCCAGCACTCGGGAGGCAGAGGTAGGAGAATCGCCGTGAGTTCGAGGCCACCCTGAGACTCCATAGTGAATTCCAGGTCAGCCTGAGCTAAACTGAGACCCTTCCTTGAAAAACAAACAAAACAAAACAACAAAAAAAAAAAAGTGGGAGGAGACAAGAAACGTGTCTTTTAGGTGATGGTAGGAAAAGCGTGGAAGAAACACGAGTAATCCATTCATTCACACTCAGGTTCTGAACATTGTTCAGAAGTGTACTGCGTGTGCTGGAGGAGCAAAAAGTGTGTTGGAAGACGGGCGTGGTGGCGCACGCCTTTAATCCCAGCCCTCAGGAGGCAGAGGTAGGAGGATCGCCGAGAGTTTGAGGCCACCCTGAGACTCCATAGTGAAGTCCAGGTCAGCCTGGACTAGAGTGAGAACCTACCTCCAAAAACAAACAAACAAAAGGTGTGTTGTAGACACCTCCTGGCTCACCTGGCTGGTGGAAAATGCTGTTCCCACTGCCGCATTTGGGTTAGTGCTGTGTCCTGGGCCCACTTTCTTCATCATTTATCCAGTGGGGACACTGTTATTTTCAATTTACACAAGCGGAAGCTGACACAAAGATTGTTGGAGCATGTCCAAGGTTATACCATTCATAAGCGAGAGCTAGTTTTCCCACAGCTCCCTGCTCTGGGACTTTGTGACTGTAGGGTGGCAGTGGTTGCCAAGAGCCCTCCCCTCCCCCCACCATGGGGAGTGATATGGACTCTGCAAGGTGAAAGTCAGTCTATTGAAAATGTACCTTGTTTGTCAAGGTTTTTTTTTTTTAAATTTTTTAAAATTTATTTGACAAAGAGGGAAGGAGGGGGAGAACGGGCATGCCAGGGCCTCCAGCTACTGCAGATGAACTCCAGACATGTGCGTCCCCTTGTGCAGCTGGCTGACGTGGGTCCTGGGGAATCGAAACTGGTTCCTTTGGCCTTGTAGGCAAATGCCTTAACCTCTAAGCCATCCCTCCAGGCCAGTCAAGGTTTTAAAAATGAGTTTGAATTTTTTTTTTTAATTTATATACTTGAAGGATGGAGGGTGGGGAGGGCAGATGGAGAATGGGTGAGCTCCAGAGCCTCTGGCAACTGCAAAGGAACTTCTTAGAGTGCATCTGGCTTATGTGGGTACTGGAGAATCAAATCTGAGTCCTTAGGCTTTGCAGGCAAGCACCTTAACTAAGCTAAGCCATCTTCTCCAGGCCCTGAATTTTTAATAAATATTCACTAACACTAGGGTGATAGCTTAGCAGTTAAAGGTAAGTTGTTGGCAAGCCTGCCTGACTTTGAATTCCCAGCACCCATACAAAGCTGATTGTTGCTGGGCATGGTGGCACACCCCTTTAATCCTAGCACTTGGGAGGCCTAGATAGGAGTGAGTTCAAGGCCAGCCTGGGATGACATAGTGAATTCCAGGTCAGCCTGGGCTCGAGTAAGACCCTACCTCGAACCAAAAAAATAGCTGGGTGTGGTGGCAAATGCCTTTAGTCTCAGCACTTGGGAGGCAGAGGTAGGAGGATCACCATGAGTTCGAGGCCACCCTGAGACAACATAGTGAATTCCAGGTCCGCCTGGGCTAGAGCGAGACCCTACCTTGGAAAACCAAAAGCTTAATGTGGAGTGGTGTACAGGTCTGATCCCATCATGCCTGAGGCAGTGGGAGGCGGAGCCTGGAGAATCCAGAAGCTCAAGGGCTGGCTGCACTGGTGCAGACAGTGGCTAGAAGGAGAGAACAGAGTTCCCCAAGATTGGCACCCCAAGTGCCAGTTTATATGTGAATGTCCCCTATACCCTGAGGCATCTTTTTGTTTTAAATTTATTAGAGAGAATGGGCGGGCCAGGACATCTAGCCACAGCAAACAACTCCAGACTGATGAGCCACCTTGTGCATTTGGCTTCTGTGGGTACTCGGGAATTGAACCTGGGTCCTTAGGCTTTGCAGCCAAATGCCTTAGTGGCTCAGCCATCTTTCCAGCCCTCCCTCAAGTATTTTTGATTAAAGTTAAAGCTGCCTGCTTAAGTCTTCCGCAGCCTGCTGGGGGGGTTGCCATGGCGGGGGGGGGGATCTGATTATGGGCCAGAGGTGTGGCGAGAGCGGTTTGAGTTCTGGTGTATTCTGTCTGTGGTGCTGGTTGTTTCTCTCTGCTTGAGTCTGTGGAAGTGAGTAGCTGCTTCTGCCATTGGTGGATCTTCTCTTGGATCTATAAGCTGACATAAACCCCTTCTTCCCATAAGCTGTCTGGTTAGATGCCGAGCTGACTATACCATCTCCCCCACATTGTACGTATCTACACTTACACAATGTAAACAACAAATAATTTAAAACAATCATCTTGGGCTGGGGAGATGGCTTAGTGGTTAAGGCGTTTGTTTGCAAAGCCTAAGGACCCAGGTTTGACGCTCCAGATCCCACGTAAGCCAGACGCACAAAGGCGAGGCAAGCGCAAGGTCGCCCATGCCCACTAGGTGGCATGAGCTCCTGGAGTTCGATTGCAGCGGCTGAGGCCCTGGTGCACCAATTCTCCCTCTCTCTCTCTCTCTCTCAAATAAAAAATAAAAATGACCATGTTACTGTTTTGGTGCCTTCTTGAACTTTGTTCGGGATGAGTGGCCTCTTTGTCTCATCCTTGTGCCAAGTAGTGGGTTGTTGTGGAGAGATGAAAGTCTAGACCTCAGACGAGCTTGCGGACTTGGAGCAGTAAGTGTCTCTGAGTTCTTCAAGGCGTTGTTGGACGTGAGTACTGTATGGACATGCATATGTCTTTTTCATGCATGTGAGTGTTTGTGTTATGTGAGTGTGTGTGTAGAGGCCAGAGGACAGCCTTGAGAACTGGCTCTCAGGAACACTGTCCATATCTTTTGAGACAAGAAGAGAAATTGTGAACCTGGGTCCTTTGGCTTTGCAGGCAAACTACACTGCCAAGCCAGCTCTCCAGCCCTTTCTTTCCTTTGATTTTTTTTTTAATTGATTTTATCTTTTTATAGCAGCTTTAGGTTCACAGGAAAATGGAGCAGACATTCATTCCCATTATGCCCCCTCCTCCATTATAAACATCCTGTACTTCCTTCATTAATTTTTTTTACAATGTTTACTTTTTCCAATTTATAATCCAGTCCACATATGTTTTGTGGATGTCTTTTCCCCCTATAATCTTGCCTCAGTAATCTTTAAGTCAACATGATTAAGGTCAAAGGTCTTTAAAGGTCATTTCCTGTTGACCTTTGCTTAGAGGAATGCAGCTGTGTTCCTATGATGAGACTAGGTTCCCAGATGACTTGTTCTGAGTATTTACCATCTACAGATTCCCAGGATGAATTTAGAAGCATTTCTTTAGGGCCCAAGAGGGCTTGACCCCTGTAGGCTCTTTATTTTATCACTTGACATTTTTTTCCTCAATGGCATGTGGGATTATCTTGCTATTACAAGCGCTCAGCCTTCTTTAAAAAAGAAAAAAAAACTTAAAAAAATATTTTATTCATTTCTTTGACAGAGAAAGTGGGGGGGGGGAATGACCATGAGCACACCAGGCCCTCCAGCCACTGAAAGTGAACTCCAGACACATGCGCCCCCTTGTGCATCTGGCTAACATGGGTCCTGGGGAATCGAACCCGGGTCCTTTGGCTTTGCAGGCAAACGCCTTAACCGCTAAGCCGTCCCTCAAGCCCGTGTTCAGCCTTCTTCATGAGCTAGAAAATAGAACTGGATCAGGAGTGTTCCCCCCCCCCCCGCCCCGAAAAGTCTCGAGTGTGAAGGAGTGCCTAACTCAGAGCCTAACTCCTGGCAGTTAATACCCCGTGGGCCGCGCCTGCTTGCAAACTCTGTGACACTTGCCAGAGGAAAGACTTCCAAGGCGGCGGGTGGGAGGGATTGCCTCCTCAGGGGTGTGAACAAACATGTCATCTTTTCCTGTGGTCCTGTACGCTAAAGGGCAGGGCCACGTGTTATGTGTGCATGTGTCTCTGCTCAATGAATGGAGGGAGGCTTCCATTTAGAGTTCTTGGAAAAACTACCTCAGACTTGGCTGGGGATGAGGCTCAGTCTAGCGTATAGGAGGTTCCTGGCCTTGATCTCTTGGCATAGTGTCACGGGCCTGTAATCCCAGCACTTGGAGGTAGAGGCAGGAGGATCAGAAGTTCAAGGGCATTGAAAGCTACATGTAGAATTTGAGGCCAGCCTGGCCTACTTGAAACCTGTTCTCCACCCCTTGTCCCCTTCAAGAAAGTGCCCCGTGTCCCTTAAACTTGCACTGACTTTGCAGCTTTTTGGCTCCTAGTCTGTGAAGTCTTGGATGTATAGGCACAAACTGAGTCTGACTTATTCCTGTTGCAAGCCTTCCGAGGCTGTTGCTGCATTTTCCTGTTTCCAAGTTGGCCTCTAGAAAATTCAGAAATACTTTAACAAGTTCTTGCTGGGCAGAAACTCCAAGATCTTAAAAAACAAATACCCATTTAGATGGAGGGGGGAAGTATTGCTTATTTGGTGCTCTGATATCATACATTAGTGGTGTATAAGTTAAACTTAGCATGACCTTTCTAAACACCCCATGATTATGATCTTCAGTATAATTCTGGGTAAATTGCTGGATGGCCAGCTACCTTTATGAGTCATTCTGCTGGCAGGAACCCCTATGAGTAGCCTCATAGGGAATGGCGCCCCCAGAGTGCTGACACTTGGGGGAGGGAGCAGGTAGGGCCTCAGGGAATTGGTGCAGGGTTGGGTGGGGTGTGTTTGTGGGGGGAATGGGGGTGTTGCCTTCCATTAGTCTTTTCTGATCTGCTGGCCGGGGAGAGGTATTGCTTTGCACCATGTGGAGGTTGATTTCACATCTGGATTATGTCTACCTGACAGCCCCTGAGCTGTGTTTCTGGGACTCCTTTGGAGGAGGGAGGAGTAGCATTTTTGTTCTAGATGGAAAGATTGGGGAGCCCTGGGGGGGGGGCCCTGCGTGGGTGCACACACAGCAAGGGGCTTTATTCTTCCTAAATGAATCCCTTGGCTTAAGAATCTTTGTAAAAGGGCTGGAGAGATGGCTTAGCGGTTAAGGCATTTGCCTGCAAAGCCAAAGGATCCCGGCTCGACTCTCCAGGACGCATGTAAGCCAGATGAATAAGGGTGCTTATGCATTTGGAGTTCGTTTGCAGTGGCTGGAGGCCCTCATTCTTTCTCTCCTCCCTCCCTCTTTCTCCCCCCCCTTTCTCTCTCAAATGAATAAAAAAATTAAGACACATATATTTTAAAAAAAAGGATGTAAAAATTTATTTTATGGGCTGGGAAGATAGCTCAGCAGTTCAAGGTGCGTGCTACCAAAGCCTGCTGTGCTGGTTTTATTTCCCAGTGCCAGCTAAAGCCAGATGCATGTTGTCTGCAGTTTGCAGGGGCTATACAGGTCCTAGTGTGCCAATTTTTTCTTTCGTATCCTCTCTCTCTCTCTCTCTCTCTCTCTCTCTCTCTCTCTCTCTCTCCCTCCAAGCACAGGCCAGCTGCTGAAAATGAACTCCAGGTGTATGTATGCACCACCTTGTACATCTGGCTTTATGTGGGTATTGTGTAATTGAACCCAGGTCGTTAGGCTTTGCAGGCAAGTGCCTTTACCACTGAACCATTTCTCCAGCCTGGTTAAAATACATGTATTTTAAATTTATTTTTTTGTATATGTGTGTGGAGGTCAGAGGACAACCTTTGTTGAGTCAGGGTCTCTTGTTGCAAACAAACTGCAAAGGACTGTCAGAGTAGCTGGTCCTCCAGCTTTGGATTGTCCTGGCTCCTCCTCCCATTGTCGTGGGCACTTTGGGATCGCAGATGCATGTGCCACTTTGCATCTGGCTTTATGAGGGTGCTGGGGAATTGAACCCTAAGCAAGCAGGCTTAGTCAGTAGGCACCTTTAACTGCTGCATCATCTCTTCAGCCCTAAGAATCTTTGTTTAAAAAATTTTTCTTTATTTGAGAGCATGAGAGAGAGAATGGGCACGCCAGGGCCTCTAGCCACAGCAAACAAACTCCAGACACGTGTGCCACCTTGTGCATCTGGCTTACATAGGTCCTGGGAAATCAAACCTGGGTCCTTTGGCTTTGTGGGCAAGTGTTATAATCGTTGAAGCCATCCCTCCAGCCCCTTAAGAATCTTTTTCTTGGGGGGGAGGGGTTCGAAGTAGATTTCAGTCTAGTCCAGGCTGACCTGGAATTTACTCTGTGATCTCAGGGTGGCCTCAAACTCCTGGTTAGTGCTGGGATTAAAGGCATGTACCACCACATCCGGCCCCCTAAGAATCTTTTGATGTGTATTTGATTAAAAAATAAAGTTACACATCTGTGGCCTCCAAGTTGCGTATTTTACCCACTGCTGTGACTCCCATAAAGGTGTTATTAGGAAAACAAGTTCCCCCTAAATGTTTGAATGATGGTATCCATCTGCCTGTCTCGGGGAAGGGTCTCTCAGAACCACCGCCTGGGAAAAGGGCTGGCTAGTTAGACAAGTAGCTATGGGTTCATCGACTCCATGGCTTCCTTAGCCATGAAAATACTAGAAGTCCAGCTTGGTGGACTTGAAATTTGAGTTCGTTTCCTTTGCTTTTCAATGCTGATACCAAAGGAGATAAACAATTTTTGAGAAAAAGCGATTGGCGGTCACCGTGCTATGGGCCAAAGGATGGTTAAGGGTGAACCTCAAGATGCACAGCAAAGGCTGGCTTCTTATTAATTCGAACCTAGTAGACATTTCTAGTGGGACCTCAACAGTCTCCCATCACTTAAAAAAACCCTATCCATGCAGAAGTAGGCCACACGTAGACATCTAACACAAATGGTGGCTCAGCCGGCTTTGCATTGTACCCGGCTCCCTTCATGGGAGTAGTCTCAGAAGGTGGTTCTATTTTGTGTGTACAGATTCAGCTTATTTATTCTGTTTACTGTTTACTTTTTTTGTTGTTTGTTTCTTTGCTTTGCTTCACTTTTACAAGGTAGGGTCTCGCTCTAACCCAGGCTGACCTGGCATTCAGAATGTAGTCTCAGGCTGGCCTCAAACACAGCGATCCTCCTCCTACCTTTGCCTCCTTAGTGCTGGGATTAAAGGCATGTGCCACCACTCGTGGCTTTTAGTTCCTGTTTGTGTGTGTGGTGTGTTTGTCCTGCTGGGTTAGGGAACCTCAGGGCCTTCTGCATGCTAGGCAGGTACTCTGGACTACTGAGCTGCATCCACATAAAAGAGGGTTATCGGTAAGTCATATATAAACTTCTCCTTGGTGATAAGACAGGTTGTTTTGAATATAATGCCCAAACGATGCCTCTTGGTGAATGTTTCTGAAGTAGAAATTCCTTAGGTGTGAGATCAGTGGTCAAAGTGTCTGTTTTCAGTCCCTCCCCCCCCCCAAAGCCAAACTGTATCCAGCTTTATTTTATTTTATTTTTTGGGGGTAGGGTCTCACTCTAGCCTAGGCTGACCTGTAATTCATTCTGTAGTCTCAGGGTGGCCTCAAACTCATGGTGATCCTCCTACCTCTGCCTCCCAAATGATGGGATTAAAGGCACGTGCCACCACGCCCGGCTTGTATCTAGCTTTATTAAAGGTACTTTTCATAAATCCTCGTGCAGACAATCATTACAGTTATAACCTCCAAACTCTCTGCTCATAGGGCCTACCAAAGTCGGATGGCCACTGCGTACTGAAGCCCTCGACAAATGATCTGAATGGGCAAAGGTTAGGGCTGACATTTCACTCTAAGCACATTGTACTGCCGCGAACTGCCGCCGACTTTCTGGAAATGAACAGAAAATGACAGCATCTGAGCATTCGCCATCTAGGAAAAGAACCTCTGCCCTGTGGAGGGACACCGTCTCCGGGATGTCCCTGGCAAGCCAGTTTCAGGGGTCAGGTCGCCAACAGGAAGTCAAGTCTGTTGACGGTGGAGGGGGAAGGAGGCCGTCCCAAGTTACTTGTGTCAACGGCAGAGACTTCTTCCACCTGGGAGCCAAGAGGAAGTCTCCTGAAACTAGACAGGTGTGTTCCCTCTCATTCTGGCTTGGGTGACATTCTGCTAGTAACATGTTCCTTCCTTTACCCCCCTCCCCGTGCTGGGGACAGAACCCTTGACCTTGTCACTGTGACAGTGCAGCTGCTGTGCCTTTGAGCGACTGCCCCAGCCCCTTTGCCAGTTTCTAACATATTTTTATTTATTTATTATTAGAAATAGGCAGAGAGAAAAACAGAACTGGTGCGCCAGGGCCTCCAGCCACTGCAAACAAACTCCAGATGCATGTGCCCCCTTGTGCATCTAGCTAACATGGGTCTTTGGGAACTGAACCTGGGTCCTCAGGCTTTGCAGGCAAGAACCTTAACCACTAAGCCATCTCTCCAGCCCTGCTTCTCTGTTTTTAATGTAAGTGCTTCTGTATTTGTGTTCATTTGTTTTACAAACTCATAAGTAGTGCTTACTCTGTACTAGGAACCTTCATAAATTCTACAAAATATTTACTTGTGCAATCCTCGGAGTACCTCAGAGTATCCTGTCAGGGAGGTTTTCATTATCACACTTTAAAAAAAACAGTCAGCTGGGTGTGGTGTTGCATGCCTTTAATCCCAGCACTCAGGAAGGAGGCAGAGGTAGGATGATTGTCGTGAGTTTGAGGCCACCCTGAGAATACAGAATGAATTCTAGGTCAGCCTGGACTAGAGTGAAACCCTACCTTGCAAAACAAACAAAAAAAATTGCTTCATTTACTTATTTATTTGCAAGGGGAGAGAGAGAGAGAGACAGACAGACAGAGAGAATGGGTGCATGAGGCCCTCTAGCCACAGCAAACAACCTCCAGGTACATGCCCCACTTGGTGCATTTGGCTGTATATGGGGGCACTGAGGAATCGAACCTGGGTCACTGGGCTTTGCAGGCTAGCACTATAACTGCTGAGCCATCTCTCCAGCCCCATTATCATACTTTTTTTTTTTTTTTTGCAAATGAGGACACCAGGGCAAGAGAGGCAATAATTTACCCAGAGTCCATCTCTGGGAAGGGGTGGAGCTAGGATTTGAACCCTGGCAGTTTGGGTCCACTGTGGTTTGAAATAACTAAAGCAATTGCCTGTTACCATTGAGGGTTGTTTCTCCCCACCCTGGGGCCTTCACAGTGTTGCCTTATGTCTTTACCTTTCCTAATCTGATCAGTCTGAAGCCAATCTCCCTCACTTCCTCCCCCCACCCCTTTTCTTTTGGGAGCAAGTCTTAAGCACAAGCCTGGGATTACAAATGAGCCACTATGCCTGGCAAATGTCACTTTTTGTTAAAGAGCATCTTTTTTTTTTTTTTTTTGAGAGATCTCCTGTATCTTAGGTCAGCTGTGTAGCAGAGGATGACTTTGAACTTCCGCTTCTGCCTCCCAAGTGCATGTTTGCCCATTGAAACTGGACACCGTTCCAGCTGTTCACAGCTGTTTATTTTCTTATCCATTCTGTCTGTTCCCTGTCTGCCCTTTACCCATTTTCCTATATATTTCCTCATTAATGTGTAGAAAGAAGTTCTCTTGCCCTGTTGTCCGGCCTCTTTCACGTGTTCCTGTGACATGGTGCCTTGTTTGACCAGCTTTTCCCCTTAGCGTGTTGTGGCCTTAAAGCCGCAGTTAGAGGATCTTCTGCAGTTGGAGCATTTTGGGAAAAAAAACAATTACAACTTTATTGCTTTTAAAATTTATGTTGGTTCAATGAGTAGCCCTGGAATCTGGCTTCATTTTATTTTATTATATTTAAAATTTATTTATTTATGGGCTGGAGAGATGGCTTAGCAGTTAAGCGCTTGCCTGTGAAGCCTAAGGACTCCAGGTCAAGGCTCGATTCCCCAGAACCCGTGTTAGCCAGATGCACAAGGGGGTGCACGCATCTGGAGTTTGTTTGCAATGGCTGGAGGCCCTGGTGCGCACATTCTCTCTCTCTATCTGCCTCTTTCTCTGTCTGTTGGTCTTAAATAAACTAAGATGAACATAAAGAAATTTATTTATTTACAAGCAGAGAGAAAAAAAGAGACAGAATGGGCATGCCAGGGCCTCCAGCTGCAAACAAACTCTAGATACATGCGCCACTTTGTATTTGGCTCTATGTGGGTATTGGAGAATCAAATTCAGGTGACTTTGAAGGCAAGCACCTTAACTGCTGAGCCATCTCTCCAGCCCCTGGCTTTATTTGTTTATTTATTTTGAGGCAAGTCCAACAGAGTGCCTTTTTTTTTTTTTTTAATGAGAGAGAGAAAGAATGAATGAATTGGCATTCTAGGGCCTCCAGCCATGCATTCGATCTCCAGATGCATGTGCCCCCTTGTGCGCATGTATGACTTTGTATCTCTCTGTGTCTGGCTTCTGTGGGACTTGGAGAGTTGAACATGAGTCCTTAGGCTTCACAGGCAAATGCCTTAACCCCTACACCATTGCTCCAGCCCCCTGGCTTTTTTGTTTTTTTCGAGGTAGGGTCTCGCTCTAGCCCAGGCTGACCTGGAATTCATTGTGTAGTCTCAGGGTGGCCTTGGACTCACGGCGATCCTCTTACCTCTACCTCCCTAGTGCTGGGGTTAAAGGTGCCCGCCACCATGCCCCGCCGGCCTGGCTTTGCTTTGGAGCAGCATGCTGTTACGGACTTTGCGGGGACTACTGGCCCCTGAGCAGGGTCAGGAGCCTTGTGGCTTTTCTGTGCACTGTGATGAAATGTCCTTGTTGCCCAGGTTGGTCCGTAACTGTATTGCTTGCCTCGTGCATCCCGAAGCCCTGGGCTGATGTTGGAGTCCCTGTCATTTTTTTTCTTTTTTATTTATTTATTATTAACATTTTCCATGATTATAAAATATATCCCATGGTAATTCTCTCCCTTCTCCCTGTTATTTTGTGCACCCTCTGCCCACCTGAGACTGTCTTGTCCTTAAGGAGCCCTGGGCCCAAGGTCTTATGAGCTTTGCTGGATGGGGTTGGGTTCTTCTCTGGTTTCAGTGGTGTGGCGGTTACATTCCTGCGGCTGGGACAAGACACCCAACCGGAAGCAGGCTTACGCGCGAGATGGGGAACTCATAGTTCATGCATCTGCCACGGGAAGAGGGGGCTCTCAACACCTGGAAGGGCTGGATCTCCAGGCCCACCCTTAGTGACGCTCCTCCAGCAAGGCTTCACCTCCCAAAGGCTCCATCAGCTGGGGACCAAATAGGACATTTAGTTTTTTTGTTAGTTTTTTTGGTTTTTCGAGGTAGGGTCTCACTCTGGCCCAGGCTGACCTGGAATTCACTGTCTAGTCTCAGGGTGGCCTCGAACTCACGGTGATCCTCCTACCTCTGCCTCCCGAGTGCTGGGATTAAAGGCGTGTACCACCACACCTGGCTTCAAGTAGGACATTTAATCGTGAACACATGACTGGGGGCTGTTCTACATTCAAACCAGGTGGTGCCAGGCTGTCCCAGCTGTCCTGGCTGGCAGAGGACCTCTCTGGCCTGGGCAGAGTGAAGAGATTTTTTTTTTTTTGATTTTTTTTTTTTGTTCGTTTTTTATTTATTTATTTGAGAGTGACAGAGAGAAAGACAGATAGAGGGAGAGAGAGAGAATGGGCGCGCCAGGGCTTCCAGCCTCTGCAAACGAACTCCAGATGCGTGCGCCCCCTTGTGCATCTGGCTAACGTGGGACCTGGGGAACCGAGCCTCGAACCGGGGTCCTTAGGCTTCACAGGCAAGCGCTTAACCGCTAAGCCATCTCTCCAGCCCAGGAGATTTTATTGACTGTTTACTATAGGGTCCCACCCCCCAGTGTCTGTGTCTTGTGCTCCTAGATTCAGTCTCTTAGAGCCTCTCTCTTCACACTTTCTCCCTCATGGAAGAGCCCCTCCTTGGCTTCAGGCTGGCAGATGTTTTGTGGGCTGTGTAGATGTGAAAACAAGGTGATGAGCAAAAGGCTGTTGAAGTCCTTCTGATGTCTCGATCCCCCCCCCCCCAGCCCTGCCACAGGCGAGGAGGATTGACTCACTACCCACCTATTGAAGAGCAGCTCTTGTGTGGTGTTTGGTTAACTCGGCATTGCTCAGCTTGTCACTGGGGCGCTTACCACTCTCAGCACCCCTCTACACGAGCTCATTCTTTCTTAAAGATCATTGATTGAAACATACTTGTAATGTTGAGGTTAGAATTAGTGCCTATATGTTAAGGCTTGATCCCCCCGTAGCAGACAGCTTCAGGTTCGCTGAGATGAACTTCCAGACCAGGCACAGTCATGGAGGAAAGGATATTTATTGAAGCTTACAGATCAAGGGGAAGTTCCATAATGGCAGAAGAAGCCGGCCTGCCTTCACAGGTCCAAGCAGAGAGAGAAGCACGAGCCAAAAGCCACACAGCACACTTCAGGAACTCCAGCTGGGCACACTTTGCAGATCTTTAGATTGAAATCTCAAACCCACCACCACCCCTTAAGATCCACCCTGTGACACTGCCTCCAGCCAGGTGGCTGCAGATGCAAACTACAGTCAAATAAAAAACTGAACATATTGGGGGCCATATATTCAAATCACCCCTTCCTCCGTGACACTATTTGCAGATGATAGAACCTTTAGGTGGAGCCTCGTGGGAGCACCTTACCCTTGAAGAGTGTTGTGATATCATGTCTCAGTTCCTCTGTTTCTTGCCCTGGGATGTTAGTGATTGTTCTTGTGCCATGGTGTCCTGCCTTTGCCAATGCCCAGTCTTCGACTGGAACCGCCAGAGCTAAATAAACCTGTTTCTCTCTATAATTGACTTCTCAGGTGTCCTATTATAATTATGGGAGGCTGATGAATATACTTCATTTTTCTTTGTATTGGTTGCTTTTTAAAAAAATATGATTAATTTATTTATTGAGAGAGAATGGGCATGCCAGAGCCTCCAGCCATTACAAATGAACTGCAGATGCATGCACCCCCTTGTGCATCTGGCTTACGTGGGACCTGGGGAATCAAACTGGGGTCCTTTGGCTTTGCAGGCTAATGCCTTAACTGCTAAGCCATCTTCTCCAGCCCTGATATTGCTATTTCCTCCCCCCCCAAAAAACCAACTTTAATAGACTTGTTAGTTCTTTCAACAAATATTTCTTGCTCTCTAGAGCATACATAACTTTCATTCACCCAGTCTTTCCCTGGGCCAGCATCCCGTCTTCCAGCTCTTTCTGAATGCATGTGGTCTAGGTCAAGTGCCCACATGTCGGTTATTCAGGAACTTGACTCTTCTTCCCAGGGCATTCTTTTCTGCATCCTGTCGCTGAATTTCATAGCTTACTCTGCTGTGTAACTGCACAACACATTCTTTCTCCGAACAGTAAAAAGAGGGCTGAGGAGATGGCTCAGCATTTAAAGGCACTTGCTTGCAAAGCCTTCCAGCCTGTATTCGATTCCCCAGTACCCACAGGAAGTCAGATGCAAAAGGTGGCACATGAGGTTGGAGTTTGTTTGCAGTGGTAGGAGGCCCCAGCATACCCATTCTCTTTCTCTCTCTCTGCTTGCAAATAAGAATATTTAAAAAAAGAAAGGTAGGGCTGGAGAGATGGCTTAGTGGTTAAGCACTTGCCTGTGAAGCCTAAGGACCCCAGTTCTAGGCTCGATTCCCCAGGACCCACGTAAGCCAGACGCACAAGAGGGCGCAGGCATCTGGAGTTCCTTTGCAGTGGCTGGAGGCCCTGGTGCGCCCATTCTCTCTTTCTCTCTCTCTCTCTGTCTCTTTCAAATAAATAAAAATAAACAAAAAAAATTAATAAAAAAGGTAAAAGAGAGCTAATACTACACACATGTGTGTGTGGTTTGTGTGTGTGGGGGGGGTGGGGGCTCACCTTTAGTGGCCAGAACAGAAGGTCAGGTGTTCTGTTCCATCTCTCTTCCACCAGGTATTGTATTTAGCCAGAGTCTCTCTTCATTGCTTCCAGTGAATATAGGGCTCCAGTTCTTGGGTTCCTGCTCTCCTGTGGGCCTGGGCTCACAGTCACGCATGGCCGTGGCCAACTGTTTTTGTGGGATCTGGAGATTTGAACTGAGGCTGTCTCAGGCCCTCATACTTGGTCTGGAAGCACACTTAACCACTGCCTCAGCTCTCCAGTCTGACAGCTGCTATATTTTGTCAAGCTTTGAATGTAATTTCTTTAATATAGGCTTAGATTTCCTAGATAATTTTACTGTCTACAGAACTAAAAATTGAAACTTGTCCTTGAATTTCAAAGGCATTTCTCCATTGTGCTCTTAATGTATTTAAGCTTCCTCTGTTGTCCTTGGAACATTTTAGTTGAATCTTTACTTCATTTGAAATATTTTGAAGTTTCACAGCTTCCATCATATATTTCAGTCCTTTTGAAATTATATATGCCACATACCTGTTTTCTTTTCTTTTCTTTTCTTTTCTTTTCTTTTCTTTTCTTTTCTTTTCTTTTCTTTTCTTTTCTTTTTTTTTTTGGTCTGGAGATCCTATTTCAGTTTAAGAAATTTCTTGAATTAAAAAAATAGGGAGGGCATGGTGGCACATGCCTTTAATCATAGCACTCAGAAGGCCAGTGTAGGAGAGTTGAGTCCAGCCCGAGGCTACATAGTCAATTCCAGGTCAGCCTGGGCTAAGAGTGAGACCCTACCTCAATAAACAATAATAATTGGTTTCTCTATAATTTCTATTATTTGAACAATATATTTTGAAAGGTTCACTACTTTTCTGTCTTTCAAATTTTTTTTTTTTTCTTCCTGAGGTAGTGTTTTGCTCTAGTCCAGGCTGACCTGGAATTCACCATGTAGTCTCAGGGTGGCCTTGAACTCACGGCAGTCTTCCTACCTCTACCTCCCAAGTGCTGCGATTAAAGGTGTGCGCCACCACGCTTGGCGTCTTTTAACATTTTTATCTACTGACCTTTCTCCCTACTTACTGTCCATCAGTTTTTTCAACCATAGAACCATAGAAATAAAATTAGTCACTGACAGTATTCTCTGCTGGGAACAGTAGCATCTCTTCTGATACTTTGAAAAAGACATGCCTATTCTCTTGAGTGTTGTAGATCAAAGCCTTTATAATCATTTTCTTTCTGTTCGTTGAAACGTCTGGCCTTTTAGATGGCCTCTTTCCTTATTCAGCCTTGGGTTTGACTCCGTATTTTGTAACCTTTGCAGTAAAACGTGCAAATATTCTTGGCTGTCAATTAAGAGTAAGCATTGGGGCTGGGAGATGGCTCAGTGATGAACGGCCCTTGATTACAAAGTCGTACATCCTGGGTTCAGTTCCTCAGCCACCCACATGAAGCTGGATGCCAAAAGTGATACAGGCGCCTGGTATCTTGTTTACAGTGGCAAGAGGTCCTGGCATGGCTGTCATCCCTACCTCACATATGCAAATAAATAGTTTTTTTTGAGGTAGGCTCTCTCTCTAGCCCAGGCTGAACTGGAATTCACTGTGTAGTCTTACAGTGGCCTCGAACTCACACAATCCTCCTACATCTGCCTCCTGAGTACTGGGATTAAAGGCCTGTACCACTACGCTTGGGGAGTGTGTGTGTGTGTGTGTGTGTGTGTGTGTGTGTGTTATTTTAAAGAGGAGGTGTTAAGTGTCACATAGTAAAAATCAGAATCACTGGGTGTGGAGGTGGACCTTGTGTGACATTTTCCTCTGTAATGATGGATAGTCGCTGGTCTTTTTCTGTGTGAGCGGTCTCAGACATCGGGATGTGTTCGTGAAGAGTCTCGGAGATTAATTCCACCAGCCGTGCCTGGGATTAGCCTGGATAAGCTTTGAGAGTGTTCTAGAAGCAGGATAGAGGAGGGGAACTGTGGGCCCTGTGGTGTCCTAAGTGGATTCTTCCTTCATTCCAACTAACCATGTCTTGCCTCGCCTCGCCTCGCCTCTTTTTTTTTTTTTCTCCTTGTACCTGATGTCACGTTAGCTCCCAAACTCCCTCCTTGGTTCAGTTTCTTTGGATAATCCACCTCTGCATGGGGACAGGAAGCTGGGGGAGGGGCCCTGGGGTGCCGAGGCTGGGCCTCTATATCCTGAAGTGCATCTGCTCACTGCCCCTCACGGTCACCTGCAGCGTGAGACCCTTGCACTCAGGGAGACAACCTGGGCCCGTTGTCAAGGGCCCCTCCACAGTTACTCTCTGGGCTCCCCACGAGCCAAAGTCAATGCACTGTCTTGCCTGCCCTTGTCTCTGCTGCCATCTCCTCTTTGTCCTTAAAAACAAACAAACTAACTGCGGGCAAGGTGGCGCACGCCTTTAATCCCAGCATTCAGAAGCAGAGGTAGGAGGATCGCCATGAGTTGGAGGTCACCCTGAGACTACATAGTGAATTCCAGGTCAGCCTGGGCTAGAGTGACACCCTACCTCAAAAAAAAAAAAAAAAAATCTGTCAGGGTGGCTTAGTGGTTAAGATGCTTTCCTGTGAAGCCTAAGGACCCTGGTTCGGGGCTCAGTTCCCCAGGACCCATGTAACCAGATGCAGAAGGTGGCGCATACATCTGGAGTTCGTTTGCAGTGGCTGGAGGCCCTAGTGTGCCCCCACACACATTCTCTCTCTCTTTCTCACCTCCCTGTTTCTCAAAATTAAAAAAGAAAAAAATTTTAAATCTGGCCACTGCCATTTCAGTAAAAGTTTTGGTGGCTGAGATGATGCAGTAAGGAGGTTAACTTGCCATATTCAATTGAAAGCTCTTTTTTTTTTTTTTTTTCGAGGTAGGGTCTCACTCTGGCTCAGGCTGACCTGGAATTCACTATGTAGTCTCAGGGTGGCCTCGAACTCATGGCGATCCTCCTACCTCTGCCTCCCGAGTGCTGGGATTAAAGGCGTGCGCCACCACGCCTGGCTCTGAAAGCTCATTTTCTTTATACCAAGAGATAACAAAGTACAAGTTGAAATTTTACAGTAAAAACCATAATACTAGACCAAAGTTGTTTAAGAAATTCTGTGCAAAAATTTCAAGTAGGTATGTCTAGATTAATGTCAGAGAATTGATGTGATTTTCTTAATGCGCCTCCCCTCCCCAGGGCCTCTGGCTGCCTTTGAAATAACATGGCATGTTCAGGTTTGCCATTCAAATGCACTTGAGTCCTGTGTGTGGCCGTCATGTACTTGTTCCTACGTATCTGTCCATTTCCTGTCATCCAGAAAACAATCACATGCAGCCAGAGGATTTTTGTTAGAGTTCTGCAGCTGTTTCCATTCTCCCTCTGGGTGGTGGCCGATGTCATGTCTGTGTGGCCAGTTTCTTCTGGATGGAACAAAGAGAGAATGTCTCCGGGGACTCCCGCTGTTGTGGAAATCCCTGCCACACTTGCCCTGGCCTTGCCTTTGGCTGCATGTGGTGGTGGTGGTGGGGGGAAGCACAGGAATTCTAGCTCTGCTTCGCCCTGAATGAAGCTGGGTAATAGGAACCCTGCAGAGGTCGGGGGTGGCTTCTGCTTAGAAAGGGTGTAGAGACCTGGACCGTGAGCAGTTCCAGATATTCTGCTTGAACCCTAGGTTAGCCTGAGTGGAGGATCCTGATTTTTAAGCAAATAAAAAAAAAAATTTTTTGTTGTTTATTTTTATTTGTTTAAGAGCAACAGACAGACAAAGAGGCAGATAGAGAGAATGGGCGCTCCAGGGCCTCCAGCCACTGTGAATGAATTCCAAATGCGTGCGCCCCCTTGTGTACCTGGCTAACGTGGGTCCTGGGGAATTGAGCATTGAACCCGGGGTCCTTAAGCTTCACAGACAAGTGCTTAACCACTAAGCCATCTCTCTAGCCCTATTTTTTTTTTCTTCGAGGTTGGTTCTCGCTCTGGTCCAGGCTGACCTGGAATTCACTATATAGTCTCAGGGTGGCCTCGAACTCACAGCGATCCTACCTCTGCCTCCCGAGTGCTGGGATTAAAGGCGTGCGCCACCACGCCCGGCTAAAATATTAAGGGAACTCGGGCTGTTTGAGAGTGATAGTGTGGAGCTGTCCCTCTGTCCATTGACGTCTTGCCAGACTCCCTTGGGATTTTCTTGTTGCCCTGCCTTCTCCTTTCAGGGCCCATGGCCAAAAGTATAAGGCTCTCAGAGCTGCCCTAAAAAATCACTCTTCCATGGAGACACTGTCAGCCTCGTGCCATTTGCATAAAGAAACAGAAAAATTACCTGTTGGTCCTTGCCTGCCCACTCTCCCAACTCCGGTTTCCTTTAGGCCTTGCCCAAGTGTACAGATTTCCATGTTTAGTTTTTGGAGGAGGAGAGAGCAGGAAGTGAGCTCATCAGTAGCTTTTCACAAATGCTGACTTTCGTATTTCTTTGTACAGCTTTTTGCTTGGGCCCTTGACATGCACTGAAGTGTGTGTGTGTTTGGGGGGGAGCCTTTCTCCTTGAACATCTGTGCCAGTTAGCTGGGGGGGGGGGGCTAGAGCCCAGGGAGAGGGAGGGATAATTTAGTGCCTTTTGGAGCACAGGAATGAGAGGCAGCTGATCCACACTATTGTACCGCATTGGCAGCAACCCCAGCGGCTAAGGCAGACCAACAAGTTGTGCCAAAAAAGATGCATCCATCGTACTGCGGAGTCTCATTTTGAAAAAGCAAGGCGATAAGGTGGGGGGAATATGCATTCTGCTTGCATTATAAATAAAAATAGTTAGGGATGTCTGCTGGCCTCACTTATTTTAAGCTGTAGTATCAGGTCTGCGCATCGGAAAAGGAGAAGCTAATTCACTAAGCCGGCTTGGCGGGCCGCCCTGCTCAAATTCCGCACCATTTCATTGCATTTCAGCCTCCTGCATAGCTTTCAGCCGGGAAAGCTTAGGTTTAATTAGGTCACTTGTGCTTGAGCGTTCTGTCCCCGCAAAACAGGGGAGGGGGTTTGGCATCCATAAAAACTCAGCCCAAAATTGTCCCCAAGTTTGCTGAAATTTCAGGTAGCCCTGGGGGAAATCCCTCATGAGCAATTTGGTGTATTTTTATTGTTTATTTATTTTGTTTTTTTCTAAGTAGGGTCTCACTCTAGCTCTCTTCCTGTCTGTCAAATAAAATATATTTTTTAATTAATTTATTTGAGAGCGACAGACACAGAGAAAGACAGATGGAGGGAGAGAGAGAATGGGCGCGCCAGGGCTTCCAGCCTCTGCAAACGAACTCCAGACGCGTGCGCCCCCTGTGCATCTGGCTAACGTGGGACCTGGGGAACTGAGCCTCGAACTGGGGTCCTTAGACTTCACAGGCGAGCGCTTAACCGCTAAGCCATCTCTCCAGCCCTCAAATAAAACATTTTTAAATATTGAACTTGGCACGGTGATTCATGCTTTGAATCGCAGTACTCGGGAGGCAGAATTAGGAGGATTGCCATGAGTTTGAGGCCACCCTGAGACTACATAGTGAATTCCTTCCTGGTCAGCCTGGGCTAGAGTGAGACGACCTCAACACACACACACACATTGTGTGTGTGAGTTCAGGTGCACGCAAGCCCCACAGTGTATATGGCAGTCAGAGAACAGCTCTCTGGTTGGTCCTTACCTTCTGCTTCATTTGAGGTAGGGTTTCTTGTTCAACTCTTCCCTTTGTAGCTTCTGGGAAGTTCTCCTGCTGCAGCTTCTGGCCTTTACACGAGGTCTAGGGATTGGAACTCAGGCCCTGAGTTGGGTAGCAAAGAATCACCGATCCCAGCCACATTTAACCCTGTTTTTTTCTTGGTGTTGACCAGAAGCACTATTGAGGGGGTCCCTGTGCCCCGAATGAACAGAACAAGGCGTGCAGCCTGGCTGGTGTGTTATGTAAAGGGGGTGGGGTTGAGGTTGGGATGTGAAGGGTTGGGACAGGTGCCAGGGATCTAGGGTAAAGCATTGACGACCAACGGCCCCCCACACTCTGGATTTACTTCTTTCTAGCTAAGTGAGATACAAGCCATGGTGGTGGTGACTGGTCTCAGTCCTATCCACAGCCATTTGAGAGAGCTGAGGGGTCCCTGGAGCTCGGTGAGGTCACGGGAAGGACTGAGCGACCATGTGGTTCCCAGGAGTGAGGGCTTTCGTTTTCTCTTTTTTCTTTTTTCCTGTGGCAGTTTTAGTGTTTGTCCTCCAGACTCAGGAGTTAAGATTAAATTTGGAACTTGGAAAAGATGATATCAAAATAAAAGAGAGGTTAGAGCTTTTAATCCCAGCACTCTGGAGGCAGAGGTAGGAGGGTTGCCATGAGTTTGAGGCCAACCTGAGACTACAGAGTGAATTCCAGGTCAGCCTGGGCTAGAGTGAGACCCTACCTCGAAAAACCAAATAAATAAATAAAAATTTAAAATAAAAATAAAAGAGAAGCTGATTCAGAGAGGGAGGGGATGTGATGGAGAGTGGAGTTTCAAATGGGAAAGTGGGGGAAGGGAGCGAATTACCATGGGATATTGTTTACAATCATGGAAGTTATTAATTATAAAAATAAAAATAAAAAAAAAAACTTGTAACTTGGGTCTCCAGCTGCCTGGATGGAGGAGATTTCGGGGGGGGGGGGTTGGTGGTGGATGGATCCTGGGGAGTAGCCAAAAGGTTTGTATTTTTTGTTGGGTGGGGTATCTGATTTGTAGCCCAAAGGTATGCAGAGAGGTTTGAGTTGAGTCCTACTTGCTGCCCATTTGTGGCTTGCGCTCCCTTTTTGGTGGCTGCCGCTGTTTGGCGCTTTCTCTCCGCTTGGGGGTGTGGAAGCAGCTGCCCAGACCATTGACAGAACATCCCCCCATCTGTGAGCTTCAAATGAACCCCGTACTCTTGTAAACCTTGTCTGCTTGGATGCTCATTCCAGCAACGTGGAGCTGACTACTATGGTTCCTCTCCCTCCCCTTTCCTATCTACAGTTTCCCCTTTTGCCCCCCTCCTTTTTTTCCTTTTCTTTTTTAAAAATATTTTAGCCGTACGTGGTGGTGCACGCCTTTAATCCCAGCACTCAGGAGGCAGAGGTAGGAGGATCATCATGAGTTCGAGACCACCCTGAGACTACATAGTGAATTCCAGGTCAGCCTGAACTAGAGTGAGACCCTACCCTACCTCAACCGATGTGTGTGTGCATGCACACACACACACACACATATATTTATTTATTTGACAGAGAAAAGGGAGCTAGAGAGAGTGGGAGCACCGTGGCTTTCAGCCTCTGCAAATGAACTCCAGACACATGCACCCCCTGTGCATCTGGCTTATGTGGGTAGTGGGGAATTGAACCTGGGTCCTTTGGCTTTACAGGCAAGCGCCTTAACTGCTAAACCATCCCTCCAGCCCCTGCTCCTTTTTGGGGGAGAACGGGGGGGAAAGAGAAAGAATGGGCATACCAGGGCCTCTAGCCACTGCAAACAAAACTCTGGGCACATGTGCCCTCATGTGCATTTGGCTTACGTGGGCCCTGGGGATATGAACCTGGATCCATTGGCTTGCAGGCAAGTGCCTTAACTGTTCAGCCATCTCTCCAGGCCTCCCCTCCTTTCTTTGTTTTGAGACATGGTCTCCAGGCTGCTCTTGTACTTGCTGTGATCTTGAATTCCTGACCCTCTGTCCCCACCTGTCAAATGCTGTCATTTCTGTGTGTCCCAGCCATGCCTAGCTTGTCTGTTTTTTTTTTCTCCAACCCTAGAATATTTATTTTTTTCTATTAAAAATCAACAGAGGAGCTAGGGAGATGCTTCAGTAGTTAAAGGTGCTTTCTTGCAAGCCTGCTGGCCCAGGTTCAGTTCTCCAGTATCCACGTCCAACCAGATACACAAAGTTGGGCATGCATCTGGAGTTCATTTGCAGCTGCAAAAGGCCCTGGTGTGCCCATTTTCTCTCTTTCTCTCTCTGTGTGTGCTTACATATAAATAAAAGTATTAAACAATAAATGTACACAGAGATAGGGCCTGGAGAGATGGCTCAGTGGTTAAGGTGCTTGCCTGTATAGCTTAAAGACCCAGGTTCGGTTCCCTAGTACCCCCGTAAACTCAGATGTGCAAGGTGGCACATGCATCTGGAATTCGTTTGCAGTGGCAGGAGTCTCTGGTATGCCCATTCTCTCTGTCTTTCTCTCTTCTCTCTGTTTGTAAATAAATAACAATAAAAGTACTCAGAGAAAAGACTAGGAAAAAGTTGACCAAGATGCTAACAGTCTGGTTTATACATTGGGAAACCCAAATTACGAGACAGCAGCACATTGCAGTGACAGTCTGTCAGCTTGATTTTCCAAATGATTAGTAATGAGCCACATCTGTTTTTTAAAACTGGAAACACACACACACATCGCTGTGTATCTCTGTCCACATGTTAGCATTTATTCAGAACGTTGTCAGAAGTTCATGACTTGGAGCTCTTGCTGATGAAGTTCAGGGGTGTCACTCGGCTTAGTGCATTTCAGGAGGTTATTATTACTCTTTGAATATTTTAGTTAGTGGGGAGAGAGGGAGGGAATGAATAAGGGAGGATGTGGGCACCCCAGGGTCTCCTGCCACTGCAAATGAACTCCAGACACACAAGCCACTTGGTGCATCTTGCTTTACATGGGTACTGTAGAATCAAATCCAGGCATTGCAAGCACCTTTTACCCACCAAGCCGTCTCCCCCGACCCCATATAAAATGCACGCGTAGGTGCTAGAAGGTGCTAGAACCCTCACAGTGTGAGGAGCTGAGGGCCAGAAGTTGTGCTTCCGCGTGCCTGAAAGCTGCATATTTCTCCTTTTGTGCAGATTCCAGTAGGTTCTAGAAGGCCCTCGAGTGAATAAAATAGCGCTTTGATGGGACTGACAGAAAGTGAGGGTTGGTGGAGGGCCCAGCGGATCGCTGTACACGGCGTTGTTTTGTTGGCTTTGGCAAAGACGGTTCTCGGCGCCGGCTGTCTGCGTGAAGCCCCAGCACCCATGGCTCACTTTTACGGGGCAGTTGGGCAGTCTTTCTCGGCTGTTGTCACATGGCTGTCATCCTTCGTTGAATGATAGTCAGCAACATGGTCTGAGCGCAAACCATGGGTTAACAGCTTAGGCGCTTTGTGTGCATTTTTGAAATCTACTGATTTCTTTTCTCCTTGCTGTATCATGTGCCTGGGACAAGAGACTTGAGCAGAAGCCACTGGTAGGAAGCAAGGGTTTATTTTGGCTTGCAGTTTCCAGGGGAAGGGTGACGCATGCAGGCATCACATCTTGCCGCAGCAGCTGGCAGGAAGCAGCAAGAGAATGAGCTGAGATCTGGCAAGGGGAGCTGGGCTATGATGGTAATCGTGAGCCTAGCAGTGCCCCTCTGCCAGCAAGGCTAGCTCCAAGCTATGGACTGAGCATTTAGAACACATGAGTCTGTAGGGGACATCTGATTCAGATCATTTATCTAAAAAAATTTTTTTTGTAAGCACAGAGAGAGAGACAGACCGACAGACATAGAGGGACAGAGAATGGTTACACCAGGGTCTCTAGCCACTTCGTGCATCTGGCTTCACGTGGGTCCTGGAGAACTGAACCCAGGTCATTAGGCTCTAGCTCTTTCTCTCTCTCTCTCTCTTTTTTTTTTTTTTTTGAGGCAAGGTTTCCATGTTTCCCACACTGACCTAGGACTTGCTCTGTAGCTGAGGATGACCTTGAATTTCTGATCCTCCCACCTCTACTGGGAACCAACCCAGGGCCTTGGGCATGCTAGGCTAGGCCAACACATTGCCCACTGAGTTCACCTCCCAGAACCCTCCGCCCCGCACGCACTTCGCTTCGAGCATACGGTTGCTTGATCAGTAACTATATGCACATTCTCAGCCAGCTCTGCCTGGCCCAGGCACTGGTCAGTGCTGTCTGATGCCTGTGGTCCTTGGAGAGTTTTGTCTTGGACTTGGCTCTGCAGGCTTAGGTGCCAGTTTTCTTCTCAGTCAGTAAGCTTCCTTCATTTCATGTTCTTCTAGAATATTGTTGATACATTTTTTTAAGGTAGGTTCTTAGTCTAGCTCAGGCTGATCTGGCACACCCTCTAGAGTCCCAGGCTGGCCTCGAACTCATGGCGATTCACCCACCTCGGTGGATTAAATGCATGTGCCACCCCACCTGGCCTTTGTGCATTTTTCGGCTGCCTATTCGGACTCCTTTTATGGAGGCATCCCCTTTTAATGTATTGGTTATCATTTTTTTGTTTGTTTTTTTTCGAGATAGGGTTTAACTCTAGCCCAGGCTGACCTAGAATTCACTATGGAGTCTCAGGGTGGCCTCGAACTCACGGTGATCCTCCTACCTCTGCCTCCATAGTGCTGGGATTAAAGGTGTGTGCCACCAGGTTGGCTTGGATTATCATTTTGATGGGATTTGGGGAGGGATGAGAACTGAATGCCCTAGAGTTGCTGATGGATTGAAAGAGGGATGCCAGTGGGCTCTCTTCACCTGGCTGGCACTTCTCCACCCCACTTCCTTCCCCATAAGGTGCCTTCTTTAATGCCCATGTAGTGATGGGTTCTGATTCTCCTGTGCATCTTTGCCTCCTGTGTTGTTAGATATGTTTCTTAGGTTTTGAGTTCTAGAATTGAAGGCCGTCAACCACACCCAGCTGGGCCCGACTGTTTTATGGAGCTATGCTTGGATTAATGAATGGTCTTGTGCCAGTCGTAAATGCTGAATTTGTCAACAACGGGGCCGGTGCTTCCATCATGTAGCCGTGTTTCTTGATTGCTTTCACGTTGCATGTCGCCGTCTGTCTTTGTCTGTTCTACCCTGTCATGACTCATGTTTGAATGTGGCTGAGCTTTGTGTAAGGTCGGAAGGCTGCGGCCGGAGAACTGAAACCTCTACTCACTGTCTCTGCCTTCTTTTCACACATTTGCCTGTTTACACTGGCCATAAACAGGTTCTGACTTTGACCAGTCCTGTGTGTCTCATGTCAAATCCTTAGAAGGCCCAGCGTGGCTGACCTGTTTGGCATGGGGCAACTGATGTCCCTTTCCCTTCTCTTTCCCTGCCCTGTCTACGATTGGTCCAGGCCAGATTTTAGCTTTTAGATGACTTGAAGAAAGGGCGAGGCAGGTGCGGAGGCCTGGCACGCATGTTAACATGTGGTCTGACAGTCACTACTTAAGGGTTTAGGAGAGGCTTGTAAAATGGTTCCTGCTCTTTTCGAATTTAAAGCAGTTGACACAAAGCATGATGTGTACCATGGTCCTGTTTTGGCTTTTCAAAAAATATGGCCATGCATTAACAGATATTTGGAGGGGAAAAAAAGAAATGCCAAAATGTTATCTCCAGATTTCTGAACTGTGGGGTCCTCTTGCCCGTGGTAGCTTGTGACCGTTAGGACATTTCAGTCATGGCATGCTCTAAGGCTGTAAGAAACACCTTGCAGTGTTCTCCAAGTATCCTGCCTGCTCTCCTGTAGAATGGAGCCAATTCACTTTCAGTGTTTATTTTTTGGGGGGGGGTTGCTGTTATTAATAGTTGGTCATCATTAAGCTTGTGACTTAATTTTGTTGTTTTCTATGGTTTGTGTGTGTGAATGGGCATGTGCGTGCCATGGTATGTGTGTTGAGGTTAGCATGCAATGTTCAGGGTGTTTTTTTTGTTTTCGTTTTTTTCGATGTAGGGTCTCACTCTAGCCCAGGCTTGACTGGAACTCACTATGTAGTCCAGGCTGCCCTCCAGCTCACAGCAGTCCTCCTACCTCTGCCTCCAGAGTGCTGGGATTAAAGGCATGCGCCACTGTGCCCAGCTCAAGGTTCAATTTGGCCCTATCCTGTCTACTTCCTTTGAGGCAGGGTTTCTCCTTCTGTATTCGTGCTCCTCTGTGCTTTGCTGGGCTTGCCTTGGGCTTCCAGGAAATGGCCCTGTCTCTGCCTCCCATCTCTCCACTAGCGCATCACGCTGGGATTAGAGCAAGCACCTTTAATCACTGAACCATCTCCCCAGCGCTTTGCTATGGCCTCCGGTTGGGGCTCCGATTTGGGCAGCTAGCTTGAGTGGTGAGGACTTGATCCACTGAGCCATTTCTTGAACCCCCGCCCCTGTTTTTCTTGATGTCGAGGATTGAACTCACACGCTACACACATATTTTACCACATAGTTGCTCTTTAGCCTCAAGCTTATGACTGTGTGGAAGGAAGTTTTTTCTTGATAACAAAAATAAAACCCCTCTTGTTCTCTGTATTTGCCAATTCCTGTGGTGTAACCATTCCATCTGTCAAAGGTGCTTTTTCACTGCTGTGACAACATACCTGCTCAGAAACAGTTTAAAGAAGGAAAAAGGCTTAATTTTGCTGACAGTTTTTTTTTTTAAACTTTTATTTATTTGACAGAGAAAGAGGGAGGGAGAGAGACAATGGGTGCGCCAGGGCCTCTAGCCACTGCAAACGAATTCCATATGCATGTGCCACCTTGTGCATCTGGCTAATGTGGGTCCTGGGGAATTGAACCTGAGTCCTTTGGCTTGGCAGGCAAATGCCTTAGCCACTTAGCCATCCTTCCAACTCGTTGGCTGACAGTTTTGAGGGGACGCCCATTCTGGCAGGGCAGGCTAGAGCAGAAAGCTGGCATCACATTGTCACATCAGCCGGGAGGCAGCAGCAAGCTTTGAGTGCTCAGCTAGCTTTTTCTCCTATTTGCCTATAGCCCCAAGAACCTAGCCGGTGGGCTCGTGCTCCCCCACATTTAGGGTGAGGTCCTCCCCCTCAACTAATCTAATCTAGAAAATCCCTCACAGACCTGGCCAGAGATTTGTCGCCGTGGTGATTCTAAATCCTGTCAAGTTGACAAGCAGAGATTAACGGTCACACCACCCATGGACAGCTATAGGCAACTATGACCTGAGCTGGCACAGAATGAGAAAGGTGTGGACCACCGGCCGTATTCTTACCTTGTCACTTACAGACCAGGCGATGAAAATGACCTCAAGGTCATAGATAATACAAGATGTTGTAAAAGAATTTTACCTCGTGCTGGAGTTTTTGAGTATTCATTACTTTTATTTTGAAAGACTGGCTTTATTTAATAGCTGGCTAGCAAATAGTCCTAGGATTTTAATAGGCTCTTGTGGGCTGATACAAACTAGATCAGCATTATCACTAGGCTTCTAAGTCTTGTTTATTTTAGAGAGAATGGAGAAGAGAGACAGAGATACACATGCATAGGCAGGCAGATAGAATGGGCATATCAGGGCCTCTAGCCATTGCAGAGGAACTCCAGATGCATGAGCCACCTTGTATGCCTGGCCTGCTTTGGTTCTGGGGAATCGTACCTGGGTCCTTTAGTTTTTCATGCAAGCGCCTAAACTGCTAAGCCATCCCTCCAACCTGCCTTCTAAGTCTTTAAAAATGGCATAAGAGGGGCTAGAGAAATAACTCAGTGGTTAAAAGCACTTGCTTGTAATGCCTGTTGTCCCAGGTTTGATTCCCCACTACCTGTATACCAGATACAAAGTGGCACATGCATCTAGAGTTTGTTTGCATTGGCAGGAGGTTCTGGCATACCTATTTTCTCTCTCCTTGTCTCTGTCTCTTTCAAATAAATACAAATTTTTAAAAAAGGCACAAGCAGCAAATAAAGAGCTGCAGGCACTTGTGGTTCAGGGACCATTTTGCTCTTAAACCTCGTTCTAGTGACACTGGCTTTTCCGTTGAAGATTGGGTGTGTGTGTGTGCTCAGGATTCCAGCAGAAGACCCAGGCAGAAATAGAGGTTCTCTTCATTGTGTGAGAGTGTGGTGGTTTGAATAGATGGCCCCCAATATATTCAGTTGTTTATTAGTTTGTAGTTTGCATCTTTAGCCACCTGGCTGGAGGCAGTGTCACTGGGTGATCTTAAGGTGTGGTGGTGGGTTTCAGATTTCAATCTAAAGAGATGCAAAGTGTGCCTAGCTGGAGTTCCTGAAGTGTGCTGTGTGGCTTTTGGCTTTTGGCTGGTGCGTGTCTCTCTCTCTCTTTCTGCTTGGTCTTGTGAAGTCAGGCCAGCTTCTTCTGCCATTTATGGAACGTCTCCTGGATCTGTAAGCTTCAATAAATATCCCTTCCTCCATAACTGTGCCTGGTCTGGAAGTTCATCTCAGTGAACCTGAAGCTATCTGCTACAAACAGCATGCTGTTGAAAGCAGGATGGTGCTTTACCAGTGGGTACTTTCTAGAAAGCAGCATATATTCCTATGGGGCTCTTTGACTACATCCCAGATGTTTGGCTTCTGGCATTCCGCCATCCTTTTTTGTTATGCTGTTTAATATCTCTATGTTATACATATTTTAACATCTAAAGCCTTTTGCGCATTTTAACCCTTTGTGTGTGGGTTTGCAATCAAGGGATGAATCCCAGGGCCTTTCATATAATGAGCAAATGCTGTAGCACTGAGCTACATCCCTGGCCCCTTACCCATTGAAGAAAGAAAGTGTATTTTTTATTTATTTGCAAGCAGAGAGCGAGAGGAAGGAAGAGAACATGGGCATACAGGACCTCTTGCCACTGAAAATGAACTCCAGATGCTTGTGCCACTTTGTGCAGCTGGTTTTATGTGGATACTGTGAAATGAACCCCAGGCTGTCAGATTTTGCAAGAATCACCTTTAATCTCAGAGCCATCTCTCCAGTCCCAAGAATTAAAATTATATATATGTATGTATGTATATTTATTTATTTATTTTGAGAGAAAGGCAGAGAGAAAGAAAATGGGTGCACCAGAGCTTCTAGCCATTGTAAACAAACTCCAGATACATGCTGTCTTGTACAACTGTTTTGTGTGTTTTTTGGGGAATTAAACTTGTGTCCTTAGGCTTTGCAAGCAAGCGCTTTAAGTGCTAAGCCATCTCTCCAGCCCGATTTTTTTTTTTTAAAGGTATGGTCTCACTCTAGCCCAGGCTGACCTGGAACTCACTTTTAGCTTCAGGTTGGCCTCGAATTTATGATGATCCTTCTACCTCTGCCTCTCAAATGCTGGGGTTAAGAATGTGCCACCACAGAGGTAGAAGGATCGCCATGAGTTCGAGGTCACCCTGAGACTACATAGTGAGTTCCAGGTCAGCCTGGGCTACAGTGAGACCTGACCTCAAAAAAAAAAAAAAAGTCCACAACTGGGGCTGGAGAAATGGATTAGCCGGTAAGCTGCATGCTTGCGAAGCCTGAGGAGCCAGGTTCGATTCTCCAGGTCCCACGTGAGCCAGATGCACATGGCGGTGCATACGTTTGGAGTTCACCTACAATTGGCTAGAGGCCCTGGCGTGTCCATTCTCACTTGTTCTTTATCTCTCTCTGTCTCTAATAAATAAATAAATAAAAATACATCTTAAAATGCCCCAAAAAAAAAAAAAAAAAAAAAAAAAAAGAATGTGCCACCACCCGGCATGGTGGCGCACACCTTTAGTCCCAGCACTTGGGAGGCAGAGGTAGGAGGATCACCGTGAGTTCCAGGCTATCCTGAGACTACATAATGAATTCCAGGTCAGCTTGGACTAGAGTGAGACCCTACCTTGAGAAACAAAACAAAAAAACAAACCAAACAAAAAAAGATACGATGCCCAACCTTATCCACTGTTGAGTGGAGCAAGCAGTGTTATTGAGATTCACATCGCGTAGCCATCATTACCATCCACCTGCAGAACCTTTCTTTGCATCCGTTCCTGTAAATGTTAACTCACTGTCTTCTCCTACTTAGAGAGAGAATGGGCGCATCAGGGCTTCCAGCCACCGCAAACAAACTCCAGATGCGTGCGCCCCCTTGTGCATCTGGCTAATGCAGGTCCTGGGGAATCGAGCCTCGAACCGGGTCCTTAGGCTTCACAGGCAAGAGCTTAGCAGCTAAGCCATCTCTCCATCCTGATTTATCTCTCCTAAATACACAAAAGGAAGCAGGTGTGGTGACACACACAGTCTTTAATCCCAGCAGAGGAAGGAGGATGGCCTTGTGAATTTGAATTCGAGGCCACCCTGAGACTACATACTGAATTTCAGGTCAGCCTGGGCTAGAGCAAGACCCAGCTTAATATTTTCATTTTTAGTTTTAAATATTTAGTTGAGAGAAGAGAGAGAAAGAGACAGAGAGTATGTGTGAATTGATTTGCCAGAGCTTGCTGCCGCTGCAAATGAACTCCAGATACATGTGTCATTTTGTGCATTTGGCTTTATGTGGGTCCTGGGAAATTGAACCTGGTTTGTCAGTCTTTACAAGCAAGTGCCTTTAACCCCTGAGCTATCTCTCCAGTATAGGAATCATATGTATATACATGTATGTATGTATGTATGTATATGTATATATATATATACACACATACACCTACATATGTATATATGTGTATATATCTTTAAATTTATTTTAATCTTTGTGTGACTGCCTTATTTTACTTAACATAATATCCTCATTACTTGTCCATGTGGTAGCATGTGACAGATTTGCACAGTGTAAGTATTTTGTCTGTCCGTTTATTTGCCAGTGGACATTTGGTTTGCTTGCCCTATTTGGCTATTATGTATTGTGGCTGTGACCTTGAGAGTCTAAATATGGTTAAGGCCATATGGTAGCTTCTTTGGTTGATATAGTCAGAAGTTGAATTGCTGAGTCATGTGGTATTCTGAGTTGCTTGAATATTCCTTTACAGTTTCCTGTCAATTTTTAAAATCTGGAGACTAACACAGCTTTTTCAAAGCAATCCCACTGATTGGATTATGTCCTTTCACAGGCAGAAAATGTCTTTGAAAACTTGAAAATAAGCTGGGTCTTTTGTGGTTATTCTTTCTTTTCCATCAAATTAAATTAATTTATTTGGGAGAAGAAGAAAGAGAATGGGTTCTGCAGGGCCTCTAGCCACTATAAATGAACTCCAGATGGATGTGCCACCATTTTACATGTGGCTTCACATGGATACTGGGGTATCAAACTTTGGTCCTTAAGCTTCATGGGCAAGTGCCTTAACTGTTAAGCCATCTCCCCAGCCCATGAGATCATTCTTTGTGTAGATACTGGAATGTCTTAGGCATGATGCACGCTTGGGCTGGAGCAGTGGCTTACTGGGTAAGGCACTTGCCTGCAAAGCCAAAGGACCCAGGTTCCATTCCACAGGACCCACGTAAGCCAGATGTACAAGGTGGCACATGTGTCTGGAGTTCATTTGCAGGGCTAGAGGCCCTGGCATGCCCATTCTGTCTCTCAAATAAATAAAATAATTATTAAAAAAAAACTTAAGTATTATGCACACTCTTAGCTCCATTCAGTATTTGGAAGTGTGAGATCAGGTGTAATATGAAATAAACCAACGGGGAAATAGACGCATTCACCTGTAATTCATTTGCACTGGCTGAAGGCCCTGGTGCACCCATTCTCCCTCTTCCCCTCCCTCTCTTCCCCTTCCCCTTCCCCTCCCTCCCTCTCTTCCCCTTCCCCTTCCCCTTCCCCTCCCTCTCTTCCCCTTCCCTTTTCCCTTCCCCTCCCTCTCTTCCCCTTCCCTTTTCCCTTCCCCTCCCTCTCTTCCCCTTCCCTTTTCCCTTCCCCTCCCTCTCTTCCCCTTCCCTTTTCCCTTCCCCTCCCTCTCTTCCCCTTCCCTTTTCCCTTCCCCTCCCTCTCTTCCCCTTCCCCTTGCCCTCCCTCTCTTCCCCTTGCCCTCCTTCTCTTTTTCTTTCTCTCCCTTTCTGTCTCCCTCCTCCCCTCTCTCTCCCACTCTCTCTCTCTTTCTCTCTTTCCCACTCTCTCTCTCTCTCTCCCTCTATCTCTTTCTCTCTCTCCACTAAAGAAAACATACTTCATCATAGTTGCTAGCCTGAGCCCGGGTGGGATTGTCTACCGAAGTGGGATCGTGGTGCACACACACTGACCACACCACTGCAGAGTCCTCCCTCTCCTCCAGCCACTGTAACTGTCAGTTCCTCAGGGAGGAGGAAGGGTATAAAACCAGCTACCGTACTTGACACGTATTCTGCCCACTGAACATTCTTCAGGGACTCAGATCATTAAGCCTGTCGGTGACTTGAGAAAAAGAAAATTCCCGAGAAGTATTCCAGTTTGCCAGTTTAAGCCGTCAGAACCCACGTGCTCTCTAAAGTTCTTTGGTGGGAGCGCAGTGTCTGCTCTGCTTGGCGTTGGTTGACTGTGTTTGTTGCCTTCTCCAAGTGGCTGGTAGTTATCCCGCATGTGAATCCTCTTTTGGGAGTAAACGTCTGTTCTGGTTTGGCTGTGCCCATATGGGCTAGGATTTGCTTTTCACAGTCCCGTCTCGAATGTCTAGACCAGTTGCTATGAAGTCTCTCAATACTTGTTGAATTCAAAAAATTTTTTAAATGTTTTTCGAGGTTAGGGTCTCTCTCTAGATCACGCTGACCTGGATTTCGCTATGTAGTCTGAGGGTGCCTTCGAACTCACAGTGATCTTCCTATCTCTGCCTCCCGAGTGCTGGGATTAAAGGCATGCACTACCACGCCCTGCTCGAATTGAAGTTTTTTTTAAAAAAAAATTTAGAGAAAGAGGGAGATAGGGCTGGGGAGATAGCTTAGTGGTTAAGGTGCTTGCCTGCCAAGCCAAAGGACCCAGGTTTGGTTCCCCAGTATTGATGTAAGCCAGATGCACAAGGTGGCTGGAGGCCCTGGCACATCCATTCTCTATCTGCCTCTGTTCCTTTCACTCTCTCAAATAAAATACAAAAAAAAAAAAAAAAAAAAAAGAAAGAAAGAAAGGGAGGGGGGAGAGAGAGAAAGAGAGAGAGAGAGCGCACAAGGGAGCGAGAGCACGAGGGAGAGAGAGAGGGAGAATATGGGCATGCCAGGGCTTCCAGCCACTGCAAATGAACTGCAGATGCACACGCTACTTTGTGCATCTGGCTTACATGGGTCCTGGGGAATCGAACCGAGGTCCTTTCGATTTGCAGGCAAGTGCCTTAACTGCTAAGCCATCTTTCCAGCCTGAATTAAAGTTTTGAGAGTGTCCTAGGCCCTTGGTTAGATTGTCCTTACCTCTTGACTCAAGGGTCTGATACCCGCCTCACTGTGGCTGTGGGTTAGGCAAAGCCTAAGCTGTCCGGTTTCTGCCCTTTGCAGAACTCTCCTCTTGTGGTCCCTCTGTCAGAGCTATTCGTGGTATTCTGTAGGAATGCCTGTCCTGCTTATCTGACACACCACGTAGGCCCAGAGGCATTCTTTAATTGACATAGGCCAGTGTTTGGGGAGGAACGTGCTGGGCCTCTTGAGCTGGAATGTCTGTGAGGTTGGAACTCCAGGTTGACAGTAAGCCCATGGAGGTTTGCCAACTAACTCCACAGGTGTTGGACTTCTCAGCACCGGTGGTCCCAGGACATAAGAGAACAGTTCTTTTTTATACCCATCATGCCCCGCTAGGCTACTTAACACAATGCTCCTGCTCAGTAGCCTGGTGGGTGGTGCTTCATGGATGCATGCTTGCTAAAGAGGAGAAAGACTGAGATGAGCCCTGGCCAAGTTCATGAGCGCGTGCCCTTCACAGGGCGTTAATAGGATAGTCAGGCTCAGAAGTGTGACGGTCAGAATTACACCAACTAGCTGCGCGGGGTGATGCCCACCTTAAATCCCAGCACTCAGGAAGCAGAGGTTGGTTTTTGCCAAAAACAAAATAAGGAAACAGGCCTGGAGACCAGGCGTGGTGGCACACGCCTTTAATCCCTGCACTCCGGAGGCAGAGGTAGGAGGATCACCGTGAGTTCAAGGCCACCCTGAGACTCGATAGTGAATTCCAGGTCAGCCTTGGCTAGAACAAGACCCTACCTCAAAAAGCCAAAAAAAAAAAAGGCCTGGAGAGATGGCACTTGCCTGCAAAGCCTTAGGGCCCAGGTTTGATTCTCCAGCGCTGTAACCACTAAACCATGTCTCCAGACCCTTCAAGTCTTATTTTTAAGCCAGGCATGGTGGCGCATGCCTTTAATCCCAAGGATTGTAGTGAGATCCTGGCCAGCCTGAGATTACATAGTCCAGGTCAGCCTGGGCTAAGGCAAGACCCTACCTTGGAAAATAAAACAAAACGTCTTTATTTTTGTTATGAGACAGGTGTATGTATTTGTGGTGGTTTGATTCAGGCGTCCTCCATAAACTAAGGTGTTCAGAATGCTAGGTTCCCAGCTGGTGGAGATTTGGGAATTAACGCCTCCTGGAGGCAATGTATTGTTGGGGGCGGGCTTATGGCTATTATAGCCAGTTTCCCCTTGCCAGTGTTTGACACACTCTCCTGTTGCTGTGGTCCACTTTATGTTGGTCAGGGGGTGATGTCCACCCCTCTGCTCATGCCATCCTTTTCCCCTGCCATCATGGAGCTTCACCTTGAACCTGTAAGCCAAAATAATCCTCTTTTCCAACAAGCTGCTCTTGGTCAGGTGATTTCTGCCAGCAATGCGAAACTGACTGCAATGGTATTCTGTGTTTGGCTTAGAACTTGTCATATAGCTGAGGCTAGCCTTGAACTCAGGATCCTCATACTTTAACCTCTTGAGCACTGGAATTGAAGGTTTACGCAGTTTCTCCTGGTGTTAAATGGCCTCTGCCCACCTGAATTACCAGGGTCTATTTCAAGTTCCTAGAGGATAGGCTACCTGTTCATTGTTATGCTAGACCTCAGCCAAAAGAGTAACTGCTTTATTTGATGAGAGAATAATTAAAGGTTCCATTAAGAGACCTGATATTATAATGAGCCACAAAGAAAGTGCTTTGAGAAAATGATAAATTAGTTAACCAGATTATGTAAATTGTAGGAATAATAATTCTCTAACCAGCCCACTATGTATTCAAATTAAGTTGCTATTCAATAGAATGAGAATTATCGCCCTGCATATTAAAACGACTTCTCAAATCCGGCACAGTTGGGCTTTCAACTTAAAAACAATTTTGAGACCTTGTGTAATAAATAGATTCTTTTCATTTTCATTTTTGGTTTCCTAGGGAAAGTTTCAAATGTGGATAAAGACGCAATTTCAGGAGCAAGCGTTGAGATTTGCAATTGCCGCTAACAACAACAAAAAAATCTTTTCCGTGGTTCATTTTGCAAAGCTTATTTTTATATTGCTCACTCAAGTTCTTCATCCTTTGCGTATGCAGGGTCATGTCACTAGACGGGGTCTATATTTAGTGACTGAAATTTACCCTGCCCTCTTTGGTGCTTTGAATGTAAGAAGTCCCTAATAGGCTAATGTGTGGGAACACTTGGTTCCCCGCTGTTTGGGGACCCTGGGGGGTGGAGCCATGCTTGAAGAAGTGTGTCGCTGGGGGTGGGCCTTGAGGCTTTATAAGTCCAGCCCTGCTTGCTGTTTTCCTTCTCTCTCTTTCTCTCTCTCTCCTCCCCTCCTGTCTGTTACTGTTCCTCCTTGTGCCACACTGGACTTCACCCTCTGACCCTGTAAGCCAAAATAAACTTTTTTTAAAAAAAAAAAATTTTTTTTGTTTATTTTTATTTATTTGAGAGTGACAGAGAGGAAGAGGAGGAAGAGAGAGAGAGAGAGAATGGGCGTGCCAGGGCTTCCAGCCTCTGCAAATGAGCTCCAGACGCGTGCGCCCCCTTGTGCATCTGGCTAACGTGGGTCCTAGGGAATTGAGCCTCGAACGGGGGTCCTTAGGCTTCACAGGCGTTTAACCGCTAAGCCATCCCTCCAGCCCCAAAATAAACTTTTTCCTTCCCTGAGTTGCTTCTGCTCAGATGTTTTGTTTATAACAATGAGAAAGGAACTGATACACCCGCTGCCCATGTGCCCATAAACCCAGGGGTCAGGAGGACCAGCTCACGTTCACCTGTTGCTGTTGAGCCAGTTTGAGGCCAGACTGGGTGATTGCGGGACCCAGTCTCAAAACCACATCAGAAGACTGGAAAGAGGGTGTGCGGCCAACCCCTTGACCAGCAAACGAAGATCCTTCTTGATCACACTTTATCGGAGAGCCTCTTGGTTAACAGGCAAGCTGATGGCGAGGGGCGAGGAGGGTAGGATTACAGCTGCTTTTATAGGGCCGAGCACTACGGGCGTCTACTGATTGGCTGCCAAAGCTCACCCGCCACCAGGAGCCATGGGATAGGCTTAAGACAAGGTGCGTCAAGCGCATGTGCAACCTCAAGCGAGGTTGGCGCCAAGGCCTTGCCTAAATAAGGAACTGTTTACCTCAAGACTGGCAGGAAGCCAGCGCCATCTTGTAATGGCGTCTGCATTGGCTCCCTACAAGGGTGCAGCGTTGAGGGTACGTCCTGCACAAGCGCCAGGTCCTCTAGGCGCCACAAACATGACTCCAAACTCATGCGCCGCTTTGTGCCCCTGGCTTTAGGTGGGTACTAGGGACTCAGTCCTCAGGCTGCTAGCTTTGCATCTCCCCAGTCCTAAAATGATTGAGTCTAAGAATTTATTTTCCCATTTTAAGAAAATACTTGACTGTGGGCTGGAGAGATGGCTTAGCGGTTAAGCGCTTGCCTGTGAAGCCTAAGGACCCCGGTTCGAGGCTCGGTTCCCCAGGTCCCACATTAGCCAGATGCACAAGGGGGCGCATGTGTCTGGAGTTTGTTTGCAGTGGCTGGAGGACCTGGCATGCCCATTTTTTCTCTCTCTCTGTCGCTTTCAAAGAGATAAATAAAAGTTAAAAAAAAAAAAAGCCATCCACGTCTCTTAAAAAAAAAAATGAACATACTTGACTATAGGGGAGGTTTTTATTTATTTATTTATTTATTTATTTATTTATTTATTTATTTATTTATTTGAGAGCAGGGTGTCGTGAGTATGGAGGCACCAGGGCATCCTGCCACCTTGAACACCAACTCCAGATACACCTGCCACTTGGTGCATCTGGCTTTGTGTGGGTCCTGGGGAATTGAACCTGGACGGACAGGCTTTGTAAACAAGCACTTGAATTGCTGAGCCATCTCTCCAGCCCAAGGGAAATGTCTTAAACCGATGAGAAAAGTGAGGGAATTTCTAATCTTAAATTGTTATGTTATTCAGACGAGATAAATTTCATATTTGTGTTTTTCCAGCCTTTTACGTAAGTGTCAGGTTGTGTGTGCATGTGCGCACACGTGTATGTATATTTATTAGAGCACAGCACCCTTCCTTTCACAAGCGAAATGCCATGCGGCTGACACTTGTCTTCTGATAATTACGGTTGCTGAGTCATCCCAAGCCCGACTGTTAAATGGGTTTATCCCCCTCATAGAAGTGTGTTCTGGTGGGTGCAGCCAGTTGCCTTCTTTATTTAGAGAGACCTGTCAGAGTGGGTGGGTTCACATCCTACAAAAAGATGTACCATGCGGTGCATGGTGTATTTCTGTTACATTTCCTCCTGGCGCACTCTGTGTGAGAGATTTGTCACTTAAAAATATGACTTGCATGCTATTAAAAAGCCTTCATTGAAGCAGATACCTGGTGTGTTACAAGAATGGAGCCTTTTCTGAGGGCTTTCTTTAATTCTTTCTACCTCTTGAGGCACATTCTTTAAGACGTAACTGTCACCATCCCTTGTTCCTGTCTTGTACATATCCAAATGCCCTGATGACATCTGACTATACCAAGGCTTCAACAATCTCCCGATCTCCTAGCCTAGAACACTTTCAAAGACAGGAAGGAGATGATTGTGGCCTGATTAGTTCTTAATGAAGCGATTGTAGCTTCTAATGATCACTGCTTCCTTTTCCAAGTTCTTTTATTCATAATCTAGCTGAACAAGCCCCGTAGCAGTACATTCTAATTTCTGGAACTACATAAGAATTAACATATTTTTTAGTTTCACTCTCTGCATATTTTTAGGTGGATTTTTTTTTCTTCTTTGTTATGCTATATAAAGTGGACTTCATGGATTGAACTTGCATATTTAAATTATATTTTATTATTTGTTTGAGAGAGAGAATGGGCACCCCAGGGCCTTCAGCCACTGTAAACGAACTCCTGATTTATACTCCCCCTTATGCATCTGGCTTACGTGGGTCCTGGAGAATCGAACCTGGATCTTTTGGCTTTGCAGGCAAATGCCTTAACTGCTAAACCATCTCTCCAGCCCAATTTGCATATTTAGATCACTGTTACTTGGTTCCTATGAATAGTAGCAGCTTTGTCTCATTGCTTACCTGTGACTATCTTAAATTACTAATAAGCCACAATTGATTATTAGCATTGGTCAAGATAACTATTAATCACAATTTAAAGATTCAGTGGAAGAGTGAGAATGTTGGAGTGGTAATTTTTTTAAAGTTTAAAAAAAAATATTTGAGAGGTGGGGGAGAGAAAGAGAAAGAGGTAGAGAAGGAAAGAGAGAGAATAGGCACGACAGGGCCTCCAGCCACTACAAACTTGAGATGCATGTGCCATCTTGTGCATCTAGCTTTACTTGGGTCCTGGGGAATTAAACCTGGGCCCTTTGGTTTTGCAGGCAAGTGCCTTAACTGCTAAGCCATCTCTCCAGCCAGTGGTGATTTTTTTAAGTGATCTTAATACAGAACTAGGGGCTGGAGAGAAAGCTCAGTGGTTAAGAGCACTTCCTCAGCTTGCTAGAGGGGACTGAGATTCCCAGAGTTCAGTTCCCAGGCACCCATGTAAATAACTGGGTGTGGCCACGCATGCTGGTTACTCTAGTCCCAAGGAGCCGACTAGAGAAACCCCAGAGGCTGGGAGATGGCTCAGTGGTTAAAGGTGCTTTCTTGCGAAGCTTGCTGGCTAGGGTTCAATTCTCCAACTACCTAGGCAGATAAAGCCCTGCTTTGCCTGGCGTGGTGGTGCACGTCTTTAATCCCAGCACTCGGGAGGTAGAGGTAGGAGGATCTCTGTGAGTTTGAGGCCACCCTGAGAATTCCAGGTCAGCCTTGGTCAGAGTGAGACCCTTCCTGGAATAACCAAAGCAAATAAATTAGGCCATGCCCTTCAGTGACAAGAGACCCTGGCAGGCACACCTACCCACATACAAATTAAAATCAGGAGACTCTGTCTTCATGAAATATCCAGACAAGACATGAGGAGAGAGAGAGAGAGACAGACAGACAGACTGACAGACAGAGACACATACACACTAAATTGATGAACTGAGGTTTTCAACTTTGAAACTTTGTTTTGAGTTTATTTTTATTGACAATTTCTATAATTGTATATATAATGACCCATGGTCATTCCCTCCTTCCCCCACTCTCCCCTTTAAAACTCCACTCTCCATTATACCCTTGACCCTGTCAGTTTCTGCTTTATTTTGATGTCATCATGTTTTCCTCCTGTTATACTCGTCTTGTGTAGATAGTGTCAGACACTGTGAGGTCATGGATATCTAGGCCATTTTGTGTCTGGAGGAGCACGATTTAAGAAGTCTTACCCTTCCTTTGGCTCTTAAATTCTTTCCGCCACCTCTTCCGCAATGGACCCTGAGCCTTGGAAGGTGTGATAGAGATATTTCAGTGCTGAGCACTCCTCTGTCACGTCTTCTCAGCACCATGATGCCTTCAGAGTCATCCCAAGGTCACTGCCATTTAACAAGAGCAGCTTCTCTAACCAAAAGTAAGAGTAGGGCTGGAGAGATGGCTTAGCGGTTAAGCACTTGCCTGTGAAGCCTAAGAACCCCGGTTCGAGGCTCGGTTCCCCAGGTCCCACGTTAGCCAGATGCACAAGGGGGCGCACGTGTCTGGAGTTCGTTTACAGAGGCTGGAAGCCCTGGCGCGCCCATTCTCTCTCTCTCCCTCTATCTGTCTTTCTCTCTGTGTCTGTTGCTCTCAAATAAATAAATAAAAAATGAACAAAAAAAATATTTAAAAAAAAAGTAAGAGTAGCATTAATATATGGTTATGAACATTAAGGGAAGTGCTTACCGGGCAGTTTGGTGAGCATAGTGTATACATTGAGGCAGACAGCAGCTGCAGACGTTACATCCCTCGGGCTCATGACTACCTCTGATGTAGTCACATGTTTTCAATATCAGGGATGTACTCTCTCCCATGGAGCGGGCCTCCAGTCAAATTGGAGAGCGGTTGGTTTCCCCGTGTTTCTTTGTTTCCTTTTTTTTTTCCCCCGATTTTTCAAGGTAGGGTCTCATTCTGGTCCAGGCTGACCTGGAATTCATTATGTAGTCTCAGGGTGGCCTCGAACTCACAGTGCTCCTCCTATCTCTGCCTCCTGAGTGCTGGGATTAAAGGCGTGTGCCACCACACCGTGTTTCTTTTGAGGCCCCCAGTTCCAGTTCTGCTATGGGGGTGGTCATAAGAATAAATCCCTGAGATCTACCCTGTACTCCTTTGAGGATGGCAAAGGAACCTGCTTGCAAACGGAAGGCATGATGCGTGTGACGTGGTTAGCTCCCCGTGCGCAGCTATCATAGAGCGTGCCAGGCTGGCTGACTTAGAAGAGCTTGCTGTTCTGGGGTTCACGATCCTGGCACCGGCTTCTGGTACCACACTAGGGATGAGGAAATAGGGCCCAACTGAGGAAGCTGAACCGTTGCTATAGCAACTGCACTAATCCTTAAGTGTCTCCATTTTGCAAAAGCATTACCTTGGAGAGGGGGCTGGGAAGGGGGCTCAGCTGGTAAAGTGTGTGGTTTCACCAGCATAAGGGCCTGAGTTCAACCCCCAGAATCCATATAAGAATGCTGTATGTGTCAGGCTGGAGAGATGGCTTAGTGGTTAAGACGTTTGCCTGCAAAGCCAAAGGATCCTGGTTCAGTTCTCCAGGACCCACGTAAGCCAGATGTCTGAGGTGACGCACGCATCTGGAATTCGTTTGCAGTAGCTGGAGGCCCTGGCGCGCTCTCGCTCGCTCGCTCACTCGCTCGCCCTTCCTCCCTCCCTCCCTCCCTCCCTCCCTCCCTCCCTCCCCCCCCTCCCTTTTTCTCTCTCTTAAATAAATAAATAAAATATTTTAAAATGCTATATGTGAAGCTTGCTGGTACGCTCCTCCTGCCTGTTTGGTGAGTTCGAGGCCCATAGCAGATCCTGTCTCAAAACAAGTGGATGATGTTCTTGAGTAACAGAGTATGAGATCCTCTGGGTTTCACACACACACACATGCGCACCCCTGCATACACACAAAAACGTAGATATGTACACATGCACTAAAAAAATTCAGTGGGGGCCATGTCTCCAAATTGTGTATTTCTGGGAACAAACTATATTCCAACCACAGCATTTCCCTCATGACTTTTTCAGTTGAAACAAAAAAGGACAGTGGAAGCTGAAAATGTTGAGAGTCAGGGGTTCGAGATGAGGGTTGCTGTGTTGCAGAATTCCAGATACGATGCCTAAGAATGACGGACATTGAGGTTCAGTTGCACCCAGTGACCCATTTGCAACATTAGAGGGATGCTAGATTTCTCAGCACGGCTGAGTTGGAGCTCACGTGTGGTTTCCTTTACCTCACAGGTCCAGTGCAGTCCAGTCTTCACTGTGGTCTGTCCAGGTGGGCAGCCAATGTCACCGTTGTCCCCTGCTATTTGTGTAGGGAGGGCCTGACTATCCTAATGGTTTCAGATGGGTTTCCATTTCACAGATGTTCAGACTTTTCAAAAGAGGAGAACTGAAGACCAGATATCTCTGCAAGAAAGCCCATTTTAAAATTTATTTTTATTGACAGAGAAAGAAGCAAATAGAGAGGGAGAATGGGTGAACCAGGGCTTCCAGCCACTGCAAACAAACTCCAGATGCATGTACCCCCTTGTGCGTCTGGCTAACGAGGGTCCTGCGGAGTTGAGCCTCAAACTGGGGTCCTCAGGCTTCACAGGCAAGCACTTAACCGCTAAGCCATCTCTCCAGCACAAGAAAGCCCATTTTGATGTATCTATTCTCACTCCTTGTGAGAACTGATGTTCATAAAAGCATTAAAGAATAGTTGTCCAAGTTCTGAATACCCTTTTTGGATATTATTTATGTATTACTGATTACTTGGTTGCTTATAATGACTCAAGTAGATTTTTATGATATTCCATTTCAAAATTCCCGGTTTAAATCCCACTTTTCACAGCAGATTCTCATTTTGGGTATTTTTCACTGCTCTGGTAGTTTTTGTTTCCCCCCTTCCCTCCCTTCCTTTTGGTTTTTTGAGGTACCGTCTTACTCATGCCCAGGCTGACCTGGAATTTATAGCAATTCTCCTACTTTAGCCTCTGGGTGCTGGGATTAAAGATGTGAGCCATCATGCCTGGCTCTTTAATTTTTTTGCGGGGTGGGGCAGGATTTGAAATAGGGTCAGCCCAGGCTGACCTTGAATTCATTATGTACTGTCAGGGTGGCCTCGAACTCACAGTGATCCTCCTACCTCTGGCCCCCCCCCCCCCCGCCCCAGTGCTGGGATTAAAAGTGTGCGCCACCACGCCCAGCTAATTTTTGTTTTGTTGAGACTCTAGCCCAGGTTGACTTGGAATGGAACTCACTCTGTATGCCAGGCTATCCTTAAATTCACAGCAGTCCTCTTTCTTCAGCCTTCTAAGTGGTAGACCTGTTCCACCATGCCTGGCATGAGGAGAGGCTGGACATTACCTCTGCCACAGCAAATGGGAAACAGCGTAGGTGAGCGCGCTGAGCTCTGGTTAGGGGAACTTGGACTGTAACACTCCTAAAGCCTGCGCACACACCCCGCCCCAAACATACCTCCAGCAAGTCTCCATCTCCCAAATTGTCACCAGCTGGGGACTAAGCATTCAGAACACTTGAGTTAATGTGTGACATCTGATTCAAACTACCACAAGGTCTCACTATGTAGTTCAGACTGGCCTGGAACTGTAGGCTGGCCTTGAACTTAAAATTCTTATGCCCTAGCTTATACCACGCTGGGTCAGTAGAAACACACAGTATTGTTAGGAGACATAACTTTATTTTAAAATAAGTTTGGAATACATCTTTTTTAAAAAAAGATTGTTTATCTGGAAGTTTGGAAGAGGATTCTCAGGCTTGTTTGTTTACATAGCCTTGTAGAGGAAAATTTCTGTAATTATTTTCTCATGTCTTTCCTCGTTGGCTTATTCATAGTTTTCTGTAACAGATTATAAATTCTTTCATTGTTTAAATTTTGCTTACTCTTGGTTTTGATTTTGAGTTTTCTTTGTAGTTTCAAGCTTCTTTAAGACATTGCTCTTTATTCTTTCTTGCTTTACACTGATGTGGAGACCCAAACATGGCCATTTCAGTACCGGTTTGGTAGGAGACCAGTTAATTTTTTTTTTTTTTTTAATAGCTTTTTCGAGGTTGGTTTGGCTCTAGCTCAGGCTGACCTATAATTCACTCTGTAGTCTCATAGTGGCCTCAAACCCATGGCGATCCTCTTACCTCTGCCTCCCGAGTGCTGAGATTAAAGTTGTGCACCACCACGCCCGGCTGTCTATCCACTTTTCCTTGAGATGGGATCCCACTGATTCCAGAGCTTGCTATTTTTCCAGATACCCAGTGATTCTCCAGTCTCTGCTCCCGACAGGAGTTGCAGATGGATGTGTGGCCATGCCTAGCTGTTTACCTGAGTGCTGGAGAGTCAAACTGGAGTCATGTCAGGCCTTCACAGTCCCTTGCAGGTCCTGTAAGCTGTCTTTCTAGCCCTCTCCCCCTTTTGCAACAAGGTCTTATTATATAACCTTGGTTGTTCTTGCTGCAATCCTGCCTCCACATCCCAAATGCTGGGATTATAGTTATGAGCTATCCTATCTGCCTAAAAATTCTTCTTTATTTTTACTTATTTATTTGAGAGCAACAGGCAGGCAGAGAAAGAGAGAGAGAGAATGGGCACTCCAGGGCCTTCAGCCACTGCAAATGAACTCCAGATGCATGTGCCACCTTGTGCATCTGGCCTATGTGGGTCCTGGGGAATCGAGCCTTGAATCAGGGTCCTTAGGCCTTACAGGCAAACGCTTCATGACTAAGCCCTTTCTCCAGCCCTAAACATTCTTAATGACTTATTTTCTGTAATTTAAGGATTGTGCTACTTTTAATTTATTATTATTATTAATTTACTACTGAGAGAGAGAAAGAGAATGGGTACTCCAGGGCCCTTAGCCCCTGGAAATGAACTCCAGATATGTGCACCACCATGTGCATCTGGCTTATGTGGGTACTGGGGAATCGAACCTGGGTCCTTAGGCTTTGCAGACAAGTGCCTTAACTGCTAAGCCATCTCTCCAGGGTGTTTGAACCAGTTGTGGTAGCACAATTCTTTAATGCCAGCACTAGGGAGGCAGAGGTAGTAGGATCACCATGACTTCAAGGCCACTCAGTGACTACATATTGAATTCCAGGTCAGCCTGGGCTAGAGTGATACTGTACCTCGGTGGGGGGTGGGGGAACCAAAAAACTAGGGTTCTTGCATCTTCAAATAATTGTTCAGGCTTTGCTTTCTTATGTGTCTTTGTTTTGTGATCTGAGAATATATAATATAGGACTGCTAGCTAGGGTGGGTGAATGCTTGTGTTCAAGCAAAATTATTACTTGAAAAAGTGAAGTCTAGGGCTGGAGAGATGGCTTAGCAGTTAAGTGCTTGCCTGTGAAGCCTAAGGACCGCGGTTCAAGGCTTGATTCCCCAGAACCCACGTTAGCCAGATGCACAAGGGGGCGCACATGTGTGGAGTTCATTTGCAGTGGCTGGAGGCCCTGGTGTGCCCATTCTCTCCCTCTCTCTCTGCCTCTTTCTCTCTGTCTGTCACTCTCAAATTAAAAAAATAATAAAGGTTATTTAAGCCAGGTGTGGTGGTGCATATCTTTAATCCCAGTACTCGGGAGGCAGAGGTAGGGGGATGACCATGAGTTCGAGGCCACCCTGAGATTACATAGTGATTTCCAAGTCAGTCTGGGCCAGAGTGAGACTCTACCTCGAAAAACAAAAAACAAACAAACAAAAAAGATTATTTAAAAAAAATGGAGTCTAATTTAAGATTATTTTTTTTCTCTCTAATTTGTCTTACCTGCTGTCGATGTTTGTTCCTACCTTACTTATTGTCCAGGTTACTATTATTTTTCTGTTTTGTCTTTTATTTTTGCTTGTGTGAGATAGCGCCTCACACTATAATCCAGGCTAGCCTGGGACTCACTATGTAACTCATGCTGGCTTCAACTCCTGGCAGTCCTCCTGCCTTGGCCTCTTAAGTGCTAGAATTACAGGTGTGAGCCACCTCACCTAGCTTTTGGTTGCTGAGTGACTGAGCCCCAGGGGTCTCAGGCGAGAACTGAGCCCCCCATTCCATCAGGTTTCCCTTGGCCTTCTGTTCCCCTTCTTGGCACTCTGGTCTTTCACAGATCTTTCCAGAAACACCTGGTTCTCCAGGCACCTGCCCTGGGTGGTCCCTGTGTAGTAGCTCTGTGGTCATGACGTCACGCAGATAAGCGCCCCGTGGGAAGATGAAATGTGTTGAATGAAAACCTTGTGTGTCAGTGAGACCCAAGGGCCAGCCTTTGATGTCTCCGTTCAGACCGCGACTTGTCCTTTTAGCTGGAAGCTATCTGGAGCTTGGTCCTGTCACTGTCTAGGGGCGCAGAGCTGAGGGTGTGGTTTTAACAGGGCAGTGTTTTGTGGGAACTGAGTTTGGCTGGGGAGAAAAGGGGGGGGTCTCCTTATGTCTTGGGGCTTCGTTTTTCCCGTGTCTGCTCAGGTCTGCTGAGGGATCATTTCTTACAGCTTTGAACTCCTGAAGGGCCGTGACTATTGCCTGGGTGCTGTCTTGAGTCAGACCCAGTCTTCTTCCTTCCTTAGTGCCTTGGATCACTTGAGGACAGAGGACCTTTGGGTGCCATGTGGCCTCCTTTTCTCCTCCAGGTGTTCTGTGTGGCCCTGACACTCTACAGAGTGTGGGTGATAGGTTTTCTTTTCTTCCCTGTCAATAGAAGGGAGAAAGGTTTCCAAACAGTTGACAGTTCACAGTTTAGAACTGTAAACAGTGCACCATATGCCATGCGAGGGGCACAGGCGTTCAGCCAACCTAGTATTTGACGGGTATCCTTAGTGGTTTCCGTGGGCGATGAGCCTGCCAGCTTGATTGGCACCTGTGTGTGAGAAAAAGCTCTGTGATGGCATCTGAGAAGGCTGAGTCATAGGTCCCTGGAGTAGAGGGAGGACGCCCCCTTTAGAGATGACCCCACAGAGGCGGACTTGTGGGTGCTGAGGCCTCAGGCCTCAGTCTCCCCGCATCTCATCCCGTGCCTATCTCTCGGCTTGATCTCTGCTGCCTCACCTCTCCTGTAACAGGAGTCAGTAGGGTGTCCAGCTGATGGAGGTTGAGAGGTTGAGGCTACAGGGGATGGAGCTCATGAATCTCTTAGAACATTGTGTGTCATGGGGACGGTACTGTGTGTCCCTTAGCTACAATAATACTTACATCTCCCCCACACTCTATGAATGAGAAGCGTAAGGTCCATGAATGATTTAGTTTGTGTGTGTGTTTTCTTTATATATACATATGTTTTAACTCTCATCTGTTTACTTGAGAGAGAGAAACATAGAGGAAGAACAGCCACTGCAAACAAACTCCAAAGACATGAGCCACCCTGTGCATCTGGCTTATGTGGGTACTGGAGAATCAAACCTAGGTCCTTAGGCGTCACAAGCCTTAACCACCAAGCCATCTTTCCAACCCTTCCATTTTTTTTTAAATTTATTTACTTGAGAGCGACAGACACAGAGAGAAAGACAGATAGAGGGAGAGAGAGAGAATGGGCACGCCAGGGCTTCCAGCCTCTGCAAACGAACTCCAGATGCGTGCGCCCCCTTGTGCATCTGGCTAACGTGGGACCTGGGGAACCGAGCCTCGAACCGGGGTCCTTAGGCTTCACAGGCAAGTGCTTAACCACTAAGCCATCTCTCCAGCCCTCCAACCCTTCATTTTGTGGGTTTTTTTTTTTGGCTTGTGTGTGTGGTGTGTTGTGCATGTGGATACATATGTGTATACACACGTGGGTGTACGTGTGTAGACCAGAAATTGAGTTAGGCATCTTTCACAATTGTTTTCTATCTTATTTATTGAGATAGGGTCTCTCAGTAATCTCAGAGCTCACCAGTTCTGTTAGTGTACCTAGCCAGCTTGGCCTGGGCATCCCCCTGCCTCCGCGTTCTTGGTGCTGGGATGACAAGCGTACACCATCATACCCAGCATAAATGTATATGCTGGGGATCCAGGGTCAGGTTTTCAGACTTGGGCAGCAATTGCTGTACCGCCCGAGCCACCTCTCTAGCCCCTGATTTTATAGTACATTCAAAATGGAAAATATTCAGGTTAGAGCAGGCTTTCTGGCTAATGGATCTCTCTCTTACTTGTGAATTGATGACAGTTTGAACATACTTATCTTTTTATTATTTTTTTTTCATTCTCATCTTTTTAAAAAAAAACCTTACAAAAAATATTTATTGGTGTGTGTGGGGGGGGGGGACACCAGGGTCGCTAGCCACCGCAAATGAACTCATGCATACTCTAGACGCAGGTGCCACCTTGTGTATCTGGCTTTACATGAGTACTGGGGAATCGAACCTGGGTCCTTTGGCTTTGGTGGCAAGTGCTTTAACCGTTAAACCATCTCTCCAGCCCTTTTTCTTTTGACTTTTTATTGACAGCTTCCATAATGATAGATAATAAACCGTGATAATTCCCTCCCCCATTACCATTCTCCCCTCTCAAATCCACCCTCCATCACATCCCCTCCCCCTTTCAATCAGTCTCTCTTTTATTTTGATGTTGTCATCTTTCTCTCTTACTGTAAAGGTCTTACAGAGGTAGTGTCAGGCACTGTGAGGTCATGAATATTAAGGCCATTTTGTGTGGAGGAGTGCAATGCAAGCAGTCTTTCCTTTCAGTGTTACATTCCTCTTATCACCTCTTCCTCAATGCCCTGTGCCTTGGAAGATAGAGATGCCTCAGTGCCCAATACCACTGTCACTTCTCAGTGCTATGGTATCTTTTAAAGCCATCACAGTGCTCCCCACCATTCAAAAGGAGAAGTGTCTCTAACCAAAAGTGAGAGTAGCATTAGTATATGGCCATAAACATTAAAAAAAAGCATTCTCATCTTTGCCTGTTATTTTTTTTTAAATATATTTTATTTATTTGAGAGAAAAAGAATGGGCATGCCAGGCCCTCCAGCCACTGAAAACAAACTCAAGATGTGTGCATCCCCTTGTGCATCTAGCTTATGTGGGTCCCAGAGAATCGAACCGGGATCCTTTGGCTTTGCAAGCAAATGCCTTAACCGCTAAGCCATCTCTCCAGCCCCCTCTTTGCCTCTTCTTCATGGCAAGCCACAGTAACAGTGCTCTATTAATTTTTAAAGCAGACAACAGTGTTTAATTAAATACCTCATGTATCAAGCAGGCTGGCATTTAAACTCCTTCATTATTTCACAAGGGACTTGACTTTTTTTATTACATGATTTTCCTTGACATTTCGCTGTTGTAATTAATCATTGATTCCAGGGGAAGGACGTGATAACTTTTACAGCTGTTGATTGTGTCATTTGGCTATAATATTGACTGGCTGATTTCTCGAATTACGTTGAAAGTGTTAGAGAAAGTCAGTCCAGTTGTTAATCTTTCGGTGGAAGCAGCTTTCCTCTTTCCTCCATGGAAACAGGCCCCTCATTTGTAATTCATGGTGAATTGGAGGAAGTTCTCTTGATGTCACCAGCATGTGACACAGGGTATAGAACACACTGGCATTGATTTCTTGTTTCCTTGCTGTATTCTGAAGCCTCAGCAGAGCATCATACTCTACAGCCAACCAGCTTTATGGGAGGAAAAGGTTTATTTCAGGCTGACCGATTCCAAGGAACATTCCATCCATGTCGAAGAGGCTGGTGAAAATTAAAAAACAATTATTTATTTGAGAAAGAGAGGAAGGGAGGGAGAGAGCAAGAGGCAGAGATAGAGAATGGGCGCGTCAGGGCCTCCAGCCACTGCAAATGAACTCCAGACGCATGCACCACCTTGTGCATCTGGCTTACATGGGTCCTGGGGAATTGAACCTGGGTCCTTTTGGCTTTGCAGGCAAGTGCTTTAACCGCTAAGCCATCTCTCCAGCTTGCAGGTTCAGTTTTAATCAAACACCCGAGTCTGTGGAGGTCATGCATTCAAACCATACCATTTAAACTACTAGACAGAGGGAGTAAGGTTTTTATTGTCAACTTCCTTGTTACATAATGAGGCTCTGAGTTTGATGTGGAAACAAACTTAACTTTGTTTTGTTATTCAAGGAAAATACCTAGTGCTTTTGTGTTTTTCTTCTCTTTGTAACAAAACTTTCCAGACACATTTAATTACTCTGTCTTGTCATTTTCTCATGAGCTAAAGGAGGCGAGCTGTCCTCTAAGGCTTCTGAGATAAGCTAAATTACTAGAAGAGTCAGACAAGCTAAATTACCTGCCAGGGCCCAGAGGTGGGCTGGGCTGGGCTGAGCCAGAAATTGATAGCACAGTGTCTGCCCACTAAATGCCAGGGTTTGGTCTGTCATTTCCTACCTTGAGTTGCTTCTAGCCCTCTGGAGGTAGGTAACATCTACCCACTTTTACTTCTGTGACTGAAAAGCTTTTCAAGATAACCCCAAATTTGAAAGCAAGCATGCTGTCCTTTAGCCAAGAAATGGCTTAACAGACTGGTATTTCCTTACAGTGGAGTATTACTCAGTGGGTAAAGAAATGAGTCTCCCCCACCACCCCAAAAAAAGAAAAAGAAATGAGTTACAAGTCATAGAAACCATGAATATATGTTGTGTAGGTGAAAAGGTCATGTCTTATATGATTTCAACTCCATTTTTTAAAAAAGTTTTTTTAAAAAATATTTTAGTTTTACTAGTTTTATTTATTTGACAGAGAGAAAGAGGGAGAGAATGGGTGTGCCAGGGCCTCCAGCCACTGCAAACGAACTGCAGACACATGTGTCACCTTGTGCATCTGGCTACAGTGGGTCCTGGGGAATCGAACCTGGGTCCTTTTGCTTTGCAGGCAAACAAACGCCTTAACTGCTAAGCCATCCCTCCAGCCCCCAATTTTTTTTTCTTTTTTAAATTATTTATTTGAGAGAAAAAATGGGTGGACCAGGGCCTCTAGCCAACTGCAAACAAACTCCAGCTGCATGCACCACCATGCACATCTGGCTTATGTGGGTACTGGGCAATCGAACCTGGGTCCTTAGGCTTTGCAGGCAAGTGCCTTAACTGCTAAGCCATCTCTCCGGCCCATACATATACATATATATAATTTATTTATTCATTTATTTATTTATTTATTTATTTATTTTGGATAGAGGAAATCTGTATGGTGGGCACATTATATAGCTGCCCAACCCTTGGAATGTATAACGTAAGGAATGAGCTCCAGTGTTGGTAATGGACTTTAGGTAATGGTAGTGAATCGTTGTTGGCCCATCAGCTCTCACAAAGGTCCCACTCTATGAATGGAGTCAGACACGCTACCCTTGTGCCATGGGTATCCTGGCTCAGTCTTTTGTCCCGTGACACCTGTCCATTGCAATAGGGCGCTCTCCTTGTCATCCACCCAGCTCCAAGAACATGTGCATCTGTGGTCTGACTATGGCTTGGGTGACTTTGCTGAATTTCTACCCCTCCCGAGTCTTGCTTGCCTTTGAGGATGGGACGTCTGTAGGCCTGAAGCTTCTCGCTTAGTTGGGCTGAGTGAAGCTGGTTAGATCTGAGATGGTGGTCAGTGGGACCACCAGTCTCTAACTTCATCACACATCTGCATGTACAAGGACATGGCCTCCAGTGTCAGGGTGGTTGACAGCTGCTATGGATGTGACTGGAAGGAACCATGGAAGGAGCAGAACAAGGCAGGACCTGGACTTCAGAGACTCCCTGCCCATTCCCACGAACACATGGCTGGCTAGCCCTCCTCCGTGTTAGCTGATCCCTGCCTCCAGTTCTTCTGCTCCGTTACCTGTAACCTCCAGAGCCTCAAGAGTTGAGAAGTTGTTTTTGTAGTCTATCTTCCACTTCTCCTACTCTTTCTTTATGTGTGTGTGTCTTCATGCTTACACATATTTGCGCATGTTTGTGTAATTGTATATGTTCATGTCAGTGGGTGTGTGTGTATTCCTCAGTGAACATGAGAGGCCAAAGGACAACCTTTGAGTCAGGTCTCCGCTGCCTTCATGCCTGACCTGAGGCCGGATTTCTCTCTAGATCTTGCTCTGCTGTTCTTTGAATGTGTTTACCATGAGCTTCTGGGAGTCTCCTGTCTCTGCCTCCCATCTTTGGTGTTTTTTTTTTTAAATTTTTTTGTTCATATTTATTTATTTGAGAGTGACAGAGAGAGAAAGAGGCAGAGAGAGAGGAGGGAGGGAGAGAATGGGTGTGTCAGGGCTTCCAGCCACTGCAAAGGAACTCCAGATGTGTGCCCCCTTGTGCATCTGGCTAATGTGGGTCCTGGGGAACCGAGCCTCGAACTGGGGTCCTTAAGCTTCATAGGCAAGCACTTACCCGCTAAGCCATCTCTCCAGCCCCATCTTTGTTTTTTTTTTTTTTTTTTTTTTTGAGGTAGGGTCTCACTCTAGCCCAGGCTGACCTGGAATTCACTATGGAGTCTCAGGGTGGCCTCAAACTCATGGTGATCTCCTACTTCTGCCTCCCGAGTGCTGGGATTGAAGGCATGCGCCACCACGCCTGGCCCATCATTTTTTTTTCCAATTTTTATTAACATTTTCCATGATTATAAAATATATCCAATGGTAATCCCTCCCCACTTTCCCTTTTGAAATTCCATTCTCCATCATAACCCCTCCCCATCTCAATCAGTCTCTTGTTTATTTTGATGTCATGATCTTTTCCTCCTCTTAATGATGGTCTTGTGTAGATAGCGTCACACACCATGACGTCCTGGATATCCAGGCCATTTTGTGTCTGGAGGAGCATGTTGTAAGGAGTCCTACCCTTCCTTTAGACTCTGAGCCTTGGAAGGTGTGATCGAGATGTTACTCAGTACTCCAGTCACTTCTTTCCAGCACTATGATACCTTCTAAGTCATCCCAAGGTCACTGCCATCTGCAATGAGAAGATTCTCTACCCAAAGTGAGAGTAACATTAATACAAGGGTATAAATACTAAGAGAAGTGCTTACTGGGCAGTTTGATAAGCACAGTATATACATTTTTCCAGACATCAGCAGATGTTATACCTCTAGGGCTCATGACTACCCTATTTTAAGTTTTCAGTATCAGGGATGTATTCCCCCCCATGGAGCGGGTCTCCAGTCCAGTTGGAGGGCAGTTGGTTTCCACCATGACAGACGTGCCATTGTTGCACCCGTTGGCTCATTTGGCCTGACTGGCCAATTATAAGGCTTGCAGTGTCGTCCACTGTTGAGTATCTTCACTGGTGGTATCTCTCTCTCCCATTGAACTGCATACAGAATGGCTTCTTCCAGCTTTCTGTCAGCTGGTCTACATGGAGGAGGTTATCAGCTCAGTTCCAGCAGGATTTCTCAGTGGCCTTGCAGCCCAAGTATGTGGAATCTTCAGCAATAGGATCTTACCATCTATTCCTGGTTGTAAACCAAGGCCAGCCCATCTTTTTTAAAGTGAGAGAGAGAGAGAGAGAGAGAGAGAGAGAGAGAGACAGGGAGAGAATTGGCGTACCCGGGCCTCCCACCACTACAGTTGAACTCCAGCTGTGCGTGTCCTCTTGTGCACATGTGCGATCTTGTGTGCTTGCATCACCTTGTGTGTCTGGCTTATGTGGGACCTGGAGAGTCAAACATGAATCTTTAGGCTTCGCAGGCCAACAGTGAATCACTGCCATTAACTAAAGTCCATCACCTACACTGGAGCTCATTTATGTTAACACATTCCAACTGTTGGGCAGCTATATAATATGCCCACCAATACAGATTTCCTCTATCAAAAAAAAAAAAATATCTGGGCTGGAGGGATGACTTGGCAGTTAAGGCACTTGCCTGCAAAGCCTAAGGACCCAGGTTCCATTCCCCAGTACCCACATAAGCCAGAGGCACATGGTGGTGCATGCAGCTGGAGTTTGTTTGCAGTTGGCTAGAGGCCCTGGTACACCCATTGTTTCTCTGAAATATTTCAAAAAGAAAAAAAAAAAAACAAAAACTCTTGGGACTGGAAGGATGGCTTAGCGGTTAAGGCATCTGCCTGCAAACCACAAAGCCCTCTCTCCAGCCCATCTGCCTCCCATCTGCATGTTGGAATTACAGAAGCCCACAATAACGTCTAGCTTTTTTTAATTTAAATTTTTTTCTTTATTTTTATTTATTTGAGAGCAACAGAGAAAGAGGCAGAGAGAGAGAGAGAATGGGTGCGCCATGTCTTTCAGCCCCTGCAAACGAATTCCAGACCCGTGCTAATGTGGGTCCTGGAGAATCGAGCCTCAAGCCAGGGTCCTCAGGCTTCACAGGCAAGCACTTAAATGCTAAGCCATCTCTCCAGACCCACTTCCAGCTTTTTTTTTAAAACTATTTTTAAAAACTTATTTTGAGAGCAACAGATAGAGAGAAAGAGGCAGAGAGAGAGAGAGAGAGAGAATGGGCACATCAGGGCCTCCAGCCACTGCAAAGGAACTCCAGACGCGTGGCCCCCATGTGCATCTGGCTAACGTGGGTCCTGGGGAATCGAGCCTCAAACTGGGGTCCTCAGGCATCACAGGCAAGTGCTTAACCGCTGATCCATCTCTCCACCCTGCTTCCAGCTTTTTATGTAGGCTTTGGGGATTGAACTTGAGTACTTTAGCTTAAGCTGCGCTTTATACACTATGCCATCTTCCCAGCCTCTGCTTCTCCTGTTCTGGGCTAAGAATAAGAGCATCCCCTTCACTACCCACTTGGCACCCAGTCTTGTTAGTGGCCTCACAATTCCCAGAGGGAGAAGCAGGACTCAGTCTGGGGACAAAAATTAGTGACAGTTTTATTTTTATTTCTCCGTTTGTCTCCCCTCACACCCTTGATCGTCGCATCCTGTCTGTGCTCCCTGTTTGATTCTTCCTTGTTCTCTTGCCAGGTTTTTCCTCCAGAATGTTCCCTACTTAGCACAGTGTTCCCTCGGCAGTCCCTCTTGGGAAACTTCTGGTCCCCTCTGTCCAGAAAGCATTTGAGAGTGGTGGCCAGATCTAGAGGCTGAGCAGTGCTGAGTGCTAAAGATATGGAAGCAGGGACTTTTAGAGTCTGCTTGGGTGTAAACTGTCACAAGGCCCAAAATGACCTTCTGTCAGCCATAAATTGGGTCTCTCTGTCACTTTTTTTTTTTTTTTTTTTTTGAGGTGGGGTCTCACTCTCGCTCAGGCTGACCTGGAATTCACTCTGTAGTCGCAGGGTGGCATCAGACTCACGGCGATCCTCCTACCTCTGCCTCCCAAATGCTGGGATTAAAGGCATGTGCCACCACGCCCAGCTATCTCTCTGGCACTTTTGAATTCTGTCTCATTTTTGTTTCAAAGTTCTAGATATTTGGTAGGTGTTATTTTGTATCTGTAGGTATGTTTGGAAAAATGAAGTGAATTTTGTATCCTATTCCAAAAATATTTACTCTCACAGACAACAAAATTACTCCAATCATTGTAAACTTCTGGATATTTGCATAATTCTGCATTCTGTCCCTATATTCAGTTACCAGTTTCTGAAGGTCCTCGATGTAAATCTTCCATACTATTCCTTCTCTCTTTCCATCATGCTCACGGCCATCTTTTCTGGTGTCACAGATGGTTCCTAACTGACCTGTGTCCAGCCAACATCAGTCAGATTTTTTTTTAAATTTAATTTTTATTCATTTATTTGAGAGCGACAGAAAGAGAGAGAGAATATGGGCTTAACTTCAGCCCTGTTTCCTTTTTAATTTTTTTGTTTATTTTTATTTATTTGAGAGCGACAGAGAGAGAATGGGCGCTCCAGGGCCTCCAGCCACCACAAACGAACTCCAGATTCATGCATAACCTTGTACATTTGGCTTATGTGGGTCCTGGGGAATCGAGCCTTGAACCAGGGTCTTTAGGCTTCACAGGCACGCCCTTAACCGCTAAGCCATCTCTCCAGCCCTTAGATATCTTCTTAAAATACCTCAGGCTGTCCCATTAGAAGAGCCATTCTGATCCTCCTCCTTGGCTTTCTGCCGTATGTAGACCAAAGCCTGTCTGCCCCTTTCTCTCCCTCTCTGAGATGGGGTCTCTCTGGTCCCCCATCTCACCACCTTCCTGTTGTATCGAGTGCTGGAATTACACGTGTGTCCCTGTAGCATCCAACTTAATATGTCCGAAATCCTTGGTGAGGTGGCATCCTCACTTTCTGAGATATTGAAATTCAGGGACTGTGTATTGTCAGAGGTAGAGAGGTAGCCTTCAGCAGTTAGCTCAGAGTTCCTGCTCTCTCGTGGACTTCCCCCTACCCCCACAAGGACAGGACATTGGTGCCCATCCCTGCTTCCTGTCCCATAAAGTTCTAGGTATAGTTGCACCAGCCCTTGTAAACGCTCATTATGGGCCATGGTCTGCATGATTGTGACACTTGAATGACAATGTCCCTTAAACATTGTTTGTTGTTCCTATAGATGTCAAATACGCAAATCCAGTAAGACAGCCCCTTCATTGTGGACCAGGCAAGCAAGGGTTGGGTACTTTCTGCAAATATTTGGAGAGGCTGGCCACCGTCAATTACAAAGACTTTCATTGGTGAGAGGATGCCAGCCAAGCTGAGTGAGTGAGGTTGGTTCAGCGAAGAAATGTCCCATGTTTGCACCACAGGGCGTTGAGAGGGCCTATGTTGCTTCTGACATTTCGTTCCCTCTGACCATTTACATGTGGAAGTGAGATGGGGCTGAATGAACATTTGAGGTCTTCACTCAGAATGATCAAGAAAGCAATGTCAGACCAGAGAGATGGCTCAGCAGTTAAAGGCGCTTGCTTGCAAAGCCTGATGTGGTCCTGGTTCGATTCCCCAGTACCCACATAACACCAGATGCACAACGTGGCGCATGTGAGCCCTGGTGTGGCCATTCTTGGCCTTTCTCTCATTCTCTTTCTCTCAAATACGCATTAAAAAAAAAAAAGTGATGTCATCAAAACATGAATTGTTTGGGGATTTTTGTTTGTTTTGGCTAAGAGCTTTCTTTCCCAGTTCCTTTTACTTCTGCCTCCATTGCGCACAGTTTGCCCTGCATGTCCTTTAAACACAAGCAGTGTGCTCAGTGAAATCATTGAGGTTGCCACTGAACTATTATCTTTGTTCTGAGAAGCTTAGAGTATGAATTAGCGACTGATGGGCAAAGGAATGGTACTTGTTTATGCCAAGAGCTGTTGAAAACGGGCACTGGTTGTATTCTGTGCATATGAGAGACTTGGCAGAGCGGTGTGTCCTTGCGGAAGTTACCTGAGGAAGGGCTTGGTTTGTGTTGATTCATGATGGTGATGGCTCGCCTGGGCTGATCTCTAGTCCCCATTAGCATCCGAACCCTGACTTCAAGCTATGTGTGGGGCCACAGACCTGTAATTCCAGCACTTGAGGCACTTGGGAATTGCAGGCACAAGGATCAGGAGGTCAGGGTCATTCATTTTCTGTTGAACAGTGATTTCGAGGTCAGTCTGGGTTACCTGAGACCTTGTATCAAAAATAGCAAAAACAAAAGAAGCCTAAATGAATAAATAAACTAACCCAAACATTGGTCTGAGGGGATGGGTTATTGGGTAAAATGTTTGTTATAGAAGCAAATGGCTTTGGAGAAATGGCTTAGTGGTTAAGGCACTTGCCTGTGAAGTTTAAAGACTCAGGTTTAATTCCCCTGGACCAGATGTGCCCAAGGTGGCACATGCATCTGGAGTTTATTGCAGTGGCTGGAGGTCCTGGCGTGCCCATTCTGTCTCTCTGCCTCTTCCTTCCTCCTCCTCCCTCAAATAAATAAATAAAATCCCCAGCGCTCAAGTACAAAAGCCTGGCCGGGTGACACACGTTTATAATCCCAGTGCTGGGAAGATAGAGGATCCCCTGGGGTTTGCTGGCTGGCTAGCTTGTCTGGCTGAGTCGGTAAGACCCAGGGTCAGTGAGAGAGTCTGTTTAAAAAAAAAAAAAAAAAAAAGTGAGATGAAGAGCTGGGTGTGGTGGTCACACCTTTAACCCCAGCACCTGGGAGGCCGAGGCGGGAGTTCGAGGCTACTCTGGGACTCCATAGTGAATTCCAGGCCAGCCTGGACTAGAGGAAGCCACTTGATGTTAACTTCTGGCCTCCACATGCTTGTGGGTGTGCAACACACGCACGCATACCCCCCCCACTCACACCCAAACAAGCAAACACGGCAGCGATTCCCAGGCTAGAGCCTGCATCAGGCCCACCAAGGCTTGTTTAAACTCATTAATATTCCCAGGCCTCTCCTACTGACAAGAGAGGGATGGAAGGTGAGGAAGGGATTCTAGAGGCCACACCTATCCCACCACCCTGATGCCCTCAGCTTCAGTACAGGGCTGTGACTTGGGGCCCAGAGGGTCTTTTGCACCGAAGAAACAGGTACGACGTCACATTTGCAGGGAACATAGAACCCCTGCGCCTCTTGGGACTTGCACTGTGCTGGCACGGCAGGAAGGGGAGAAGGGCCTAGAAGGATGTGGAATTTAAGCTCAACATAACACCCAACCCTGGGAAGGATGGAGGGAGGGAAAGGCTTGCTGGAGGGAAGAGGGCACACAGGCGCACTCAGCAGCACCCGGGGGTTTGGCATGCAGTTTAGCTCACACAGAGCCGCCTTGCAGACCAGTGAGACGTCTGGCTGGGAACCTGTGTTTTTCTTGGAATCGCTCAGACTCATGATTTGAGTCAAGAGGAAAATAGAGAAAACTGAACTTTGAGTACTTAGTGAGTGGTGGTGGCAGGAACCAAAAATTGGGCTTCTGAAATAAAATGGTAAAAAAAAATGGCTGTCAGTAAGGACCAGGTTTTGATTCCCCAGAATCCATGTTAACAAGCTGGGCATTGTTGTTGATGGTTATAATCCCAGTGCTGGGCGGGGGGGGGGGGGATAAGTGGATCCCTGAGGCTCCCTGGCCAGCCAGTCTAGCTACTCCCAAGGAATTCCAGGCCAGGTTGGAAAGACCCTGTCTCCAAGAAGTAGATTGGGCCTGAGGACTGATACCAAGGTTGTCCTCTGACCTCTACACCCATGGGCACTTGGCACACATATGTGTGTCCATGTACATGAACATGCATACACATATAAGAGAAATTGATAAATGAAGATCTTTTTTGGGGAGGTTGAGGTAGGGTCTCAATTGTGCGCTTTTAGTAGACAAAAGAAAAAAAAATCACTTCTCTCTTAGATAATATGTGTAAAGGGTACAAAATGTAAAAGGTCTGAAGAGGCATAGAATGTGTAAAAAGTTCCCTTTCTCCCTCATAACTGTCCTTCTACAGGCTGGTTGCCACAGTAGAACCTAGGGTTCTCCATCCTTCCAGGGAGCTCACAGACACTCTTTGGGGTGGATAGAAAGTGTCCCCCATAGGCTCGTGTGTGTGAACACGTAGTCCCTAGTTTATAGTGCTGTACTGGGACGCTTTGGGACCCTTAGGAGGTGAGGCCTAGCTGGAGGAAGTGAAGCCCCGAGGGTCTTGCCTTGAGGGTTATAGCTGTCCCTGCTTCCCTACGCTATGCCTCTGCACTCGCCTCCTGTGTTCTGCCGAGCTGTGAACAAGCAGCCCCAGCTCCTGCTGCCCCCTCCCTCCCTCCCCTGCTGTGATGGCCTGTGCCCCAAAACCAGGAGCAAGAATCAATCCTCCTAAGTTGCCTCATGTCAGGTGATGAAAAAAGTAACTTAGACAGACATAAACACATTTTTATCAGCTTTAAATATTTTATTATATATTTATTTGAGAGAGAGACACACACACACACACACAGGCAGAGAAAGAGAGAGGATGAATGGGTGCACCGGGGCCTCCAGCCACTATATGCAAACGAACTCCACATGCATGCACCTCTTTGTGCATCTGGCTTACATGGGTCCTGGGGAGTCGAACCAAGGTCCTTTGGCTTTGCAGGCCGCTGCCTTAACTGCTATGCCGTCTCTCCAGCCCTGTCAGCTTTAATGAGGCGTTGGTTACATATCATGATTTAACCTTCTCTCATGTGCAGTCTGTGGGTTCAGAGCAGTGTGGCTGTGACCCCCGAGTCTAGTTGCAGAGTGTTTCTGTCGTGCTTCGGCGTCAGCCCCTAGCTTCCAGCCCAGCTCCAGGCAAAGCAGGTTTTGGAGGGTTACCACCCCTGAACAAACTTATCCTCAGTGTGAGCTATTGGCATTAGCCGGCGATGTCCATTGAGAATAGAAGTCCTTGTGACTGGGTTGTGCGTGATTCTAATCTGTTCAGCCTTTGTGTCTAATATAAAAATTGGGCCATATACTGTGTAACCCTTGTCTGGCTTTTTTCATGTTGCAAAATGTTTTTGGGATTCTTTCAAGTTATAGAATGTATACTCCTTCATTTTCTTTTTATTTTTTTTTTTTCGTTTTTCGAGGTACAGTTTCACTCTAGCCCAGGCTGACCTTGAACTCATGCTGATCCTCCTACCTCTGCCTTCCAAGTGCTGGGATTAAAGGCGTGTACCACCATGCCTGGCTCCTTCATTTTCTTGCTGCAGAATGTTTCCCTGTGGATAGATCAGATTTTCTTTTTGTGTTGACCCAGTTAAGTGTTTGGGTTATTCTACTATTACACTGTGCTTGCCTTTTCTCCCCTCCCTCTCTCCTTCCTTCTCTTCCCCTTCCCTCCCTCCCTCCCTACCTGCATATTATGTCTTTCAGTGAACATACGTTTTCATTTGTCTTGGTGGCAAGTGAAATTGCTGAGCTGTTAGGGAAGGGCTTGATGGGTTTTGTGCTAAATTTTATGATTCAACTTTCAGACAACTTCCAAAATGTTCCCCTCACTATCTACACCACTTTGCATTCCCACTGGCCTCCAGCAATGTAGGAGCTTACTAGCCTTGTTGCATTCTTTTTTTTTTTTTTTTGGTTTTTCGAGGTAGGGTCTCACTCTAGCCCAGGCTGACCTGGAATTCACTATGGAGTCTCAGGGTGGCCTCAAACTCACAGCGATTCTCCTACCTCTGCCTCCAGAGTGCTGGGATTAAAGGCATGCGCCACCACGCCCGGCTCCTTGTTGCATTCTTGATAACACTTGTTATTGTCTGCCATCTTTATTATAGCCATTATAGAAGATGTACAATGTGTCTCTTGGTGGATGCAATTTGCATTTCCTAGTGACTATTAATGTGCAGCATCTTTTCTGGGCTTATTAACCATCTGTACCTCTCTGGAGATGGTTTCTATGATCAGTTTTTTTTTTTTTTAATTTATTTGAAAGGGAAAGAGGTAGATAGAAAAAGGAAGAATGGGTGCACCAGGGCCTCCATCCACTGCAAACCAACTCCAGATGCGTATGCTACTTTGTGCATCAGACTTATGTGGGTCCTGGGGAATTGAACCTGTGTCCTTAGGCTTCACAGGCAAGCGCCTTAACTGCTAAGGCATCTCTCTAGCCTTCTACGATCAGTTTCAAAGGCTGACGTTTAATCCTCTTCACATCCCTACAGCCATTGTCTTTTTTAATTTAATTTAATTTTTTGCTGATTAATATATACTTTAATTTCCATATCAAGATTCTTGGGTTTACCTTAATTTTATGTCAATTTTTGACAGACATAATCTGAACAATCCTGGCTGTTAATGAAGATTTCCCAACAAATATATGAGTTCAATATATCTTCATACACAAGCAATACAGAGATAGTCATAGTAGTCATTTGCCACCTGTTGCCTCTTAAACTTATGATCTTATTTCCTCCATGTTTTGTAGACCAATATTCAGTTTAGTAAAAATAAAATAATAAACCCTCTGGCTTCTTTCCTACAAGAACCACACTCACAGAAGTCTTAACTTTTCTTTTATTTATTTATTATTTTTCTTTTTTAAAAATTTTTATTAACATATTCCATGATTATAAAAAAAATCCCATGGTAATACCCTCCCTCCCCTGCCATTGTCTTTAGTTGTGTTATTTTTATGTTTTCAGGAGCCATGATATTTTATGGCCATTACAGTTGTTTGCATCTTTTACTGTATACATGAATTTGAAGTTTTTGAATATCTTTTTCATTGCTGGCTTACATGGGTCCTGGGGAATTGAACTGGGATCCTTTGGCTTTGCAGGGAAGCTCTTTAACTACTAAGCCATCTCTCTTAACCCAAGCTTTGTGTCTTAAAAGTATACGTGTGTGTATGTGTGTGTGTATACCAGAGGTTGACATTGAGTGTCTTCCTCAGTTGCTGTCCACCTCTTTTGTTTTGGTTTTTCAAGGTAGGGTCTCACTCTAGCTCAGGCTGACCTGGAATTCACTATGGAGTCTCAGGGTAGCCTCGAACTCACGGTGATCCTCTTACCTCTGCCTCCCGAGTGCTGGGATTAAAGGCATGTGCCACCACGCCTGGCTTCTGTCCACCTTATTTTTGAGATAAGGTCACTCACTGAACCTGGACCTCCTCATTTTGGCAAGACTAGCTAGCCTGGAGCTCCAGACATCCTCTTGTGTCTGCCTTCCCAGCCTTGGGGTGACAGGCACATGCTGCGGTGCCTGCCTTTTACATGGGTGCTGCAGATCTGAAATTAGGTCCCTGTGTCTGTGCGACCCGCACTTTGCTGGCCAGGCCATTTCTCCAGGCCCTTAAAGGTTTGATTCTTTACTTCTTTGAGGATGTTTGTGGCATCTAGTCTTTTGAGTGTGCCTGTGAAAAAGTTTGAATTTTTGTCTCCTTCTATTTTACTTGAGGTTCTTTTCTCCCCCTAAGTAATACCTTAATATTTTGAAGCTCCATTGGTCGTGGTGATCCATTTAGTGGTAGTTATTACTAGACAGGGTATATTTTTACAGATAAACATCTTTTTTTTATTATTTTTTGAAGAGGCAGAGAGAGAGAGAGATAGAGAATGGGCGTGCCAGGGCTGCTTAGCCACTGCAAATGAACTCCAGACGCGTGCGCCCCCTTGTGCATCTGGCTAATGTGGGTCCTGGGGACTCGAGCCTCGAACCGGGGTCCTTAGGCTTCACAGGCAAGCGCTTCACCACGAAGCCATCTCTCCAGCCCAGCATCTTTTTTTTTAATAATAGAATTTTATTAGAGAGAGAGACTGGGCATGCTAGGGCCTTTAGCCACTGCAAATGAACTCCAGACCCATATGCCGCTTTGTGCATCTGGCTTACATGGGTGCTGGGGAATTGAACCTGGGTCCTTAGGCTTCATAGGCAAGTGCCTTAATACTAAGCCATCTCTCCAGCCTCAGATAACCTTTTACTTCTGGTGTGTGTTTCTGAAGTATGCCTTAACCTCTTTATTTTTCTGTGTTCCCTACATACATACGTATATATGTGTATATATGTATTTTTTCCATCTTTTGAAATAGCACTTACGGGCATGTTGGATCACCTGTGTTGGTCTTCCAGCTCCATTTTCTCTGTTGTTTTGATCCATGCACTTCTCTTAAATGTTTTTCTTCAAACCCTCATGATTTCACTAGTATATATTTCCCTTAAGATACTGCCCATTTTGCTTGCAGTTTAGAGATGCTGGTTGGAGACCTTTTTATCCAGAATGTCTAGGGTGTCACATATATATTTTTTAAGGTTTTGAATTTTCTTGGAGTCTGGAATATTTGCAGGAATATATGAGACATTTTAGGATGAGACCCAGGACTAAATCCAAGGTTGTTTGTTTTATGTATTTTTTATAGTCTGAAGACTTTTGCATTTTCAAGGCAGCATTGCACACTAGCCCTGGCTGACCTGGGACTCAACTGTGTAGTCTCAGGCTGGCCTCCAACTCACAGTGATCCTCCTGCCTCTGCCTCCTGAGTGCTATGATTAAGGACGTACACCACCATGCCCTGCCCAAAGATTTTTTAAAAAATTTTATATGTTTTTAGTATGAATTCCTTTTGATTACCATCGTCACACAAAGTCAGGTGTAGAATTTTCCATTTGAGATGTCATGTTGGTGCTCAAAAGATTTTGGCTTTTGGGGCATTTTAGATCTTGGATTTTTTAATATAGTCAACCTACATTTTTAATCATCCTTTTTTTTTTCTTAAAATTCCCCTGGAATGTGCATTTAGGCATTATTTCCTCCTGATATCTTTGAACTCTTCCAGGTCCTGTTATATATTTTTGTCAGATTTTTACCAGTCCTTTGTACTCAGTTTTGTGACTTTAACAATATGAGCAATTTTGGAGGGAGGGGGTGTGGAAACAGGGTTTTGCTGTGTAGCCTAGGCTGGCCTTGAGCTCCAGACCATCCTGCCTGAGCTTCTCAAGCCCTGGGATTACAGCTGTGTGCCCAACCTCTTTGGGCAGCATTTTAATCTGTTGCATGTGGAATTTCTGTTGTCTGTCATCACCTTTTGCTTTCCTATGTATGGCTTTTCTTTTTTATTTTTGAGGTAGGGTGTCACTCTAGTCCAGGTTGACCTGGAATTCACTATGTAGTCTTAGGGTGGCCTTGAACTCATGGTGATCACCATCTTCCTCTATTTCTCGAGTGCTGGGATTAAAGAAGGTGTGCTCCACCACGTCTGGCTTTTTTTTTTTTTTGAGACAGTCTCACTCCTTGTCCCGTGCTAATGGGATTTTTTAAGACTTGTGGGTATACAGGCTGGAGAGATGGTTGAGTGGTTAAGTGCTTGCCTGTGAAGCCGAAGGACCCCAGTTCAAGGCTTAATTCCCCAGTACCCATGTGAGCCAGATGCACAAGTTGGTGCATGCATCTCTTTGCATGTGGCTAGAGACCCTGATGTGCTCTCGCTCTTTCTTCGCACGCTCCCTCTCTCTCTGCCTCTCTCAAATAAATCATAATAAAAAAAGACTTGTGGGTATGCGTGGTGTGTCGTGGTGGTGGTACGTGTCAGCTTTGCTGATCTCAAGCTTGCTGGCACCTGGGTGGTGGCCATTTGGCAGTGTCCGAGACGCAGTTGCTGCCTTCCCCTTGCTCCTGCAGTTGGCCGCTTCCTCCAGGTACGGCCTGGTGTGGGGTTCTGGTTCACACCCCCCACACCACCTGTTCCCAGGGTAGTTGTTCCTTGCCCATCTGCCTACCTGTCCCTGTCGTTCCAAAACTGTCACTGCTGGCTCACAGCTGACGTTCCTATTTGAGGAGCCGGGCTGTGCCATGCCTGTCTGAGAGCTGGAGCTGGTGACAGACTGTGTAAGCATTTCGCATCTGCTCCTGTCTGACCTTCACTGCAGTTTGGCTACCCTGTGGGCTCCAGATGTCCTCGCTGGGGAAGAAGTTTACATTTTTGTGTGAGTGCTTTATTGCTTGGGGGCGGATTCTAAAAGATCTTTAAGCCAGGATATTATGACAAGACAGCTTTAGTGTTTTTTTTTTTTTTTTTGTTTTTGAGGTAGGATCTTGCTCTAGCCCTGGTCTAGCCCAGGCTGACCTGGAATTCTGTACTCCCAGGCTGGCCTTGAATTTATAGCAATCCTCCTATCTCTGCCTCCCAAGCGCTGGGATTAAAAGCATATACCACCACGCCCAGCTAGTTAAAATTTTTTTTTCTCCTTTTTTTGTTACTTGGGCCAGAGAGGTGGTTTAGCAGTTAAGGTGCTTGCCTGCAAAGCCAAAGGATCCAGGTTCAATTCCCCAGGACCCACATAAGCCAGATACACAAGGTGGCGCATGCGTCTGGAGTTCGTTTGCAATGGCTGGAGGCCCTGGTGCATCTGTTCTCTCTTCTCTCTCTCTCCCTCTTTCTCTCTCTCTCTCACTCAAATAAAGAAATCAATAAATATATTAAATTTTTTTTGTTACTTTGCTGTTGCTACATCTTTTTAAGTAACTTTTCAAATAGATGTAAGAACTTTTAGGCTGGAATACTCATGTTCTTAATAACTTGTCCCTCATATTGACAACTGTTGTGGGAATCCAGGGGGTCTGAGGAAGTCAGTGGGGGCAACGTTCAGAGGAGAGCCTGGGTTAATATTTATAAGGGGAGGTCTTGGGGTTGTTTAGACTTGTTTACTCAGAAGACAGCCCTGCATGATGGGTTTCTCAGTTTCGATGTCCAGCATCAGTGGTGGCTGCCGCTTAATGACTTGTTAATGTCCGGCGTTCCTGGGCTGTTTCCCTGGACATTCCCGGGATGCTAAACTCCAACCTCACGCCTGGGCTCACGTTTGAATTCAATAGCACTTGGTGTGCTCAGCGACTGTCCCTATGCAGGCACGAGATGGAAGGGCCAACATGATATCCTTTGGGAATTGGCAGTTTCTGGAAGTAGAAATAAATGCAGGCATGGGGTCATTTGAGGACTGACCCTAGGGAAAGAAAGTAAAGGCACCAAAGTAGTCATTACTCACTTGGATAAATTTAATGTATTTGGGAGAAACAAATGGGGAAGAGGGAGAGAATGGGCTCACCAGGGACTTCAGCCACTGCAAACGAACTCCAGACGCCTGTGCCCCCTTGTGCATCTGGCATACGCGGGTCCTGGGGAATTGAACCTGGGTCCTTTGGCTTTGCAGGCAAGCGCCTTAACTGCAAGCCATCTGTCTAGCCCTTGGGTTAGGGATAAATACCAAGGTGCTAAAAATTAGAATGAATATGCATCTGATGAGCTTGGAAAAGAGATTGTTCAGACCAGGGGGTGAGGGGCTGGTTGTGGTGTGGCCTCTGTCTAGAGCTAGCTCCTTTGTGGGTGGGGAGTGGCATGGGAGAATTAGTCCCTCACTGGGGTCTTCGTGCAAAACGATGTAGGTACAGTGGCAGTCCCAGCGTACAGGACCCCGAGTGTGGCAGAGTGCAGGGCCGAGCGGGTGGGTGAGAGGCACCAAAGTAGGAAAAGATGTCGAGAGAAGAGGGAATGGGGAAGGCTCACCTGAGGGATGGTGTGATGGTGTAGGGTTTTTTTTTTTTTGTTTTTTTTAATGGAGGAAGGGATACTTATTGACGTTTATAGATCCAGGGGAAGTTCCATAAATGGCAGAAATGGCAAACTAATAAAACACTGAATACAGTGGGGGCCATCTATTTAAACTACCACATTCTGCCCCTGGCCCCCAATAGATTTATAACCATCACACATTGTAAACTGCACTCAGTTTAATTTCAAACGTCCCCACAGTTTTGGCCAATTTAAGGTAGTAAGTCCTGTAAAATCAAACAAGTTAAATACTGCCAACTTATAAAGGTACAGAGTAAACATTTTCAACTGGTAAAATGCATAGCAAGGAGAGACTAAAACAATGCATACTCAACCATCATCAAACTTTTGCAGTTCAAGTTCAATATAACCAGAGACTGACAGTCTCAGAGATTTTTCATCTCTGCCCCGTGGTCCTGGGCAGAGTAGCCAGGGAACACTTCCATCCTAGGCCAGCAGTGTAGCCATTGCATAGTCGTGGTATATCCAAAACATCTTCAGGTCTTCATGCAAACCACGGTCCATCTTCCAAAGGCTCTTTGAGCCTATCAGGGCATCAGGTCTACCCCCGCTGCACTCAGCAGAGGCTCCTGGAACCATGTGCAATTCACGACTACTCCAAACATTTTTCATGCTCCTGAAACCAATACCAAGTGTGTAGAACACAGCCATATTCTTAATTCAAATAAATCGTAACCTTGAAAAGTAGGTTCTGTCTCCATTCAACTCTTTCCAAAAGAGTTTGCATTTCTTTGACTTTCCTCAGGAATCTTTTCCATTGTTTTAGTGTAAAGCAGTTGGGCAAAAAAAGATTGCTATTGTGTTTGACAATAGCAGGTTCAGTGACCTAAGACCAGTCTCAGTGCCGGTAATTTTAACTTTCTTGAGGTTTTTCCAGTTTAATAATCTCTCAGTCCAATTGTCTTTAATCAAGCACATCCATCAATCCATTATAAATTGAACCTTGATCAAACTCTTTGAGCCTGGGCAGTAGAACGCAGCCAGCCCTTATGCCAGTAGCCCAGTTCCAACAAAGTCCTCTGCAGTGTTTCCTTCCCCTTAAAAAGTTCATAAGCCAAGCATTGAAGTTCAATACTGTCTGTACTTAGCATTCTCAAACTCTTATTAGAATAGTCCATAAAACTTGGTTAACCACTCCAGAAGGTACCTACAGTTGCAAGCACCAAGTCCATGCCCATTCCTCCAAAACAAAAGTTCCAAAAGACCAACATTTATTTTTAAGCATGAGCCACCACAAAACACACTTATTATGAAAGACACTTTGGCTTATGCAGACGGTTTTGAGCCCAGCTGGCTTCATGATGAATATAGCATCACCCACGCGTGATTCACTGAGTATTGGCGGGCCAGTCTTACATGCTGGTGCAAGGCATTGTGTTGGGTGTTAAAAAGTTAAGTCTTGTTTCATCTTTTTTTATTTAAATTATTTACTTGAGAGACAGAGGTAGATAGAATGGGTGTGCCAGGGCCCCCAGCTGCCGCAAAAGAACTCCAGATGCATGCGCCCCCTTGTGTATCTGGCTTACGTCGGTCTGTTGTGGTGTCTGGTGTCGCACAGAAATGGGGTCGAAAGAAAGAAAAAGAAGAAAGCTGGTGTGCCAGGTCTGCACCCCAGAGTTTGGGGTCCCAAGATGCAGCTGTGATCTGTTTGGAGACTCAGCTTTATTGGAAATAACCACATGAGGGCTGGAGAGATGGCTTAGCGGTTAAGCGCTTGCCTGTGAAGCCTAAGGACCCCGGTTCGAGGCTCGGTTCCCCAGGTCCCACGTTAGCCAGATGCACAAGGGGGAAATAACCACATGATGTTTATACTGAAAACAGGATCAGGAGTTAAACCACAAAGTTGCATATTGTTAAACACAGGGGGGCTATTACAAGAAGTCACAAGATTACATAGGTCACACGGGGGGAATTTAAGCAAGGAACATTCTATGCTATGCAATCACAAAGGTATTTAGAAACAAAGAGCTACAGGAAGGTCATGGTACGCTGCAGAGAAGGGATCATCTCGTTCCTTACACATTCCATTTTCCAGGTCCTGGAGAATGGAGCCTGGGTCCCAGCTGCCCTCTGATCGAGCTCTGATCCGAGCCTCACTGTGCCTTGGTGGGCAGTGCAGTGTTGAGACTACCCAGCTTAGGGCTCTCTTCCCGTGTTCCTCGTGCCATGGGGGACGTGAGTCAGCTGGCAGCATCTGATCTCCCTTCCAAGGTCCAGGAAACATGAGAACTGAGGTGTAATCGTTGGAGGTTCCAGGTAGAGGAAGGGGCCAAAGTTCAGCCAGCGAGAGCCCTGTATGACACGGTGCCTAGCTGAGGCAGCGGGAGAAGGGAGAGGGTGAGCGTTTTGAGAGAGGAGCAGTTATTTGGGGAGCAAAGAGGATTGTTTTGTTCATAGAAAATAACCTTTGCCAATACACCCCAAACCCTAGGTTCACTTCTAATTTTAAAGAATTGAACAAAAAAGAAAACTGTGGATAATTACTGAAATATTATATTTATTGAGGGAAGTAGAACCTAAGGAAAGCCCCCCCCCCCCCATGTGGCTAGAGATCCCAAGTGGAGGGCCAAGGAAAAAAAAGCATGAAAAGAAAAAAGAAAGTTCAAGGAGCTCCTGCTGTGTGGGGAGGTGCAGGGGATAAGGAAACCAGGTGGAGAGTAAGGGCTAGGGTGCCCTCCCTGCTGGGCCTCAGTGGAGTCCCTGCCAAGGGAGAAACTCACCCACAGCTGCAAGTTCCCAAGTGATCAGAGAGACCGAGAGCCTGCCCTCCCCTTGCAAAGATATTTATAACCTTAGGATGCTGGGCTGTCTTGTGGCTCAGGTGAACCAGAGGGCCAGCTGGTTGGTTAGGGGTAGTGGCTGTCTCAGGAAGAGGTTAGCCCTGGCACCAAGTTCCAGGGGCTGAACTTGATCAACCACAATGTTTAAATCCTAAGAAAGACCTCGCTCCCAGGAGGGGTCCTGTTTGTGGAAAAACAGGTCTCTGGGGAACTAGGCAAGTGATTAAAGAGTGATATCACTGGGTGTGGTGGCGCACGCCTTCAATCCCAGCAATAGGGAGGCTTAGGTAGGAGGATCACCTTGAGTTCGAGGCCACCCTGAGACTACAGAGTGAATTCCAGGTCAGCCTGAGTTAGAGCGAGACCCTACCTCGAACCCCCCCCCCCAAAGAAAGTCATGTCATCTTTGATTTCTAACAAGTGCAAACTTCCCCATGCATTTCACCTTCAGGGGTCCAGGCACCCTAAGTCTATCCTCCTTTCCATACTGCTATATGGATGGTGGGTCCTTGGGAAAGGGGACGAACTGGATGGATAGGTGGCTAGAAAGAAATGAACTGGGAAGTTATTATCATTGAAACAAGTTGCAGGAACAGAGAACAGAGCCCCGATTTTATGCTACCTCTGTGTGTGCTTTCATTTCCTCAGATTATCTGCTGGACAGCTAGTGTGTGGGTTACCAGTTAGTTTTAGAAAGTCCACATTCCTGGGCTGGAGGGATGGCTTAGTGGTTAAGGTGTTTGCCTGCAAAACCAAAGGACCCACGTTCGATTCCCCAGGACCCACATTAGCCAGATGCACAAGGGGGTGCACGCGTCTGGAGTTCATCTGCAATGGCTGGAGGCCCTGACGTGCCCATTCTCTGTCTCTTTCTCTCCCCCTCTTTCTCTGTCAAATAAATAAAAATAAAATATTTAAAAAAAAAAGTCCCCATTCCTCGGTAGTTATTGTGTGCTCACAAGGTAATGGATGGATGCTCATGGTCGGGCCCAGACACTGTCTGTCTCTCTCCACCAGACTTTAAAGGGTGTAAAAAGTAGAGCCTAACTCATAGGAGACACTGAATAATAACATGTGGAGCCCAACGGAGTCTGCGTGAATAGTTGAGAGCTGACTGTGAAACCAGAAAAGAATTAAGATGTGCAGCATGCAAAAATATGCAAAGGAACAACATGCAAAAATATTTGCATGCCTAAACATGACCTCCTAAGCCAATAAACTGCGGGTGGCTGCATGCGTGATTGCTGCATGGTAGATGGGAAGAGTGCTCCCTTACCTGGTGAGTGTGGTTTGGGGAGCTTGCGGAAGCAAGAAGGGGGGACAGCAAGGCTTACCCACATGATTTGGAAGAGTTCCCTAATGGGTTTTTCTTTCCTGCTGTCTCCTGCAGATATTTTATAAGCTACTTTCATCATGGGAGAGATAGAGCAGAAGCCCACGCCAGGATCACGACTGGGGGCCCTGGAGAATTCGGGGATCAGCACTTTGGAACGAGGACAGAAGCCACCTCCCACACCTTCAGGAAAGCTCATGACCATCCAGATCCAGATGCTGGATGACACCCAGGAGGCCTTCGAAGTTCCAGTAAGTTGAGGGGTGCATCTGAGGGCCCAGGGGCTTGAGTAGCCTGCTACGGGAAGGCCACCTCACTCCAGCCACCCAGTGACATGGGGCGGACCGAGCGGTTCTGCGCGTTCAGGGTCTCCCCGTCCCTAAGAACATCATGGACCCGTCTGGTTCTGAGTGATCCAATTTCCAGATCTCATGTAGTGATGTGAATGGCCTTGTTGGAGTTTTCCTATGACTTTGCACCCACTGTGTTTATGTATGTATGTAGGTATGTATGAATGAATGGTGGGGGGCGGGAGATAATGGGTGTGCCAGGGCCTCTAGCCACTGCAAATGAGCTCCAGATGCATGTGCCACTTTGTGCATCTGGCTTAAGTATGTGTGTTTTATATATAGCATAAGTCATATTAAACATGCATTTTTACCTGTATTCAAAGCATACAGTGATACACACTATGTGGTATGCAGTACATGTAAATAGATACCCATTATATTTATATATTAACATTTGAACTAGGCTGGAATATTGCTCATTCCTTTATCTTGCTAATATCATAGGCAACACTTCTCTTAATACTTGTGTGTGGTCACGTGTGTGTGCATGTGCCCATGACCTACTTAATATCATGTTGAGTACTGACAAGAAAATCATCAAAAAACAGTGTGAGAGTTTTTACCTGAGCTGATTGGGAGCAAGTGAGCCCATGGCCTGGGGAGTAGAGAAGCCCTTGCCCTGGGTCCCCTGAGTGGCAGCCCCAGGAAGCAGAGGCCCCCCATCCCAGGGTACAGTGGAGAAGCTGGAGTAGAGACGTGGTCAGTGTCCTTGTCCCCTCTGTTGGGAGAGGCCCTCACCTCTTCGCATGCAGCTGCTGCAGAGCTGTGCCTCAGTTTCTCCCCAGCTTCCTACAAGTGACAACCGCTAGATGTTGAGGAAGTGCTGCCAATTACAGGAGCTACAGCTGTGTGTCCCCCCCCCCCCCCGACTGGGCGCACTTTCTCTGAGGGTCATAGTCCATGTCCTTGAGCTGGGCCAGAGAACCCACTGTACAGTTCGGGTCTGGTCATGTGGGTTCTGTCTTGGGTGTCAACCATTGCAGCCAGTGTTGATGGTGGAGGAGGAAAGTCACACTTGGAACTGCAAGCAGTGGACTTAGCAACTTTGGGAACGAACATGCACCTGCTTTCAAAGTAGAGACAGTCTACCCCATTGTTTCTGTTGGCTGGAGTGACTGAAACCTAATGGTGTAAATGGTGGTAATCTGTCATTGAACCATTTATGGGATATGATTCATATGTGTGTGTGTAGATAGATATATATATATCTACACACATACACAATACATACACATGTATATGTATGTATATATGTGTGTATATATATATGTATGTATTTTTTTTTTGAGGTAGGGTCTCACTGTAGCTCAGGCTGGTCTGGAATTTACTACGTAGTCTCAGGGTGGCCTACAATTTGTGGTGATCCTCCTACCTCTGCCTCCCAACTGCTGGGATTAAAGGCGTGTGCCACCACGCCCGCCTCAGTAAATTATATACAGTGAATTAAGCACCTGGAAAGATAAACCCCAGAATGGCTATGTTTTAAAACGACCAAGTTCATTGCGCGTTCCTAACAGGCTTTGCACCCTTCTGATTTTCTTGCTGTGGAGTTCATCTTGAAAGGCCTCTGTCCTCCAGCCCACAAAGCTACAGCTGATTTTTGGAGTTGTCAACTCCATTCAGGAAAGCACCTGTTATCCTCTGAGAATTTTGCCCTTTGGGGCCATGTGGCTCTCTTCCCCCTCCCCCAGTGTAGGGAAAAGACTTGTCAGACAGGCTTGGCGAGGTATTCAGTTTCTATTTGCTCCCATTCGGGTCTCTGAGCCCTGGCTCCATGAATGGTGTTCCTGTCCAGGTTGGGACAGAGGGGCCTTCAAGGACTGCAGCGTGATCTATGGGGAATCATTGTACTGTATTCACATTCCCAGAACTAAAGGAGGTCAGGGCTCCGTTTCCAGCTTCTCGAGCTCTTTAGAGAAACTCCTTGCCTGTGAAATTAGAATTGTACTTTCATGTCTTAAAATTTTTCTTCAGGGGAGCTAGAGAGATGGCTTAGTGGTGAAGATACCTTGCCTGCAAAGCCAAAGGACCCAGGTTCGATTCCCTAGGACCTATGTAAGGCAGACGCACAAGGTGGCGCATGTGTCTGGAGTTCATTTGCAGTGGCTAGAGGCCCTGGTGTGCCCATTTTCTCTGTCCCCCAAATAAATAAAGTTCCTTAAAAAATTTCTGGCACGTGTGGTGGCATACACCTTAATCCCAGCCCCTGGGAGGCAGAAGCAGGAGGATCACTATGAGTTCGAGGCCACCCTGAGACCACATAGTGAATTCCAGGTCAGCCTGGGCTAGAGTGAGACCCTACCTTGAAAAAAGAAATAAAACAACAAACAAACAAATTTCTTTCAGGGGCTGGGGAAATAATGCTGGCTGTGTAAGCATGAGGACCCAAGTTCTTATCCTCAGCACCCATGTAAAAGCCGGACATGGTGGCCCACACCTTGTGGTGATGGTTAATCTATGGTTGTCAACTTGGCAGGATTTACAGTCACTATGGGATCAAGGCTCTTGGCATGGTTTGTTAGGGATTTTCTGGATTATGACCCACCCTAAGTGGGCATCACCATTCCTTGGGCTCTGGGATCCTGAACCGAACAAAGAGAAGAAAGCTAGCTGAGCTCTGGTCTCGTCCTCTCTGTCTGTGTGACAATGTGGCGCCGGGTTCCTGCCTCCCCCTTGCCTTCCCCACTGTGAAAGCCATAAACTGACACTAAGCCCTTTTCTTCTGTGAGCAGCTTCTGATTCTGCATTTTGTCCCACCCACAAGAAAGTAAGGTCCACGCTTGTAATCCCAGCACTGAGGAGGTGGAGACAAGAGATCCGTATACCCTCCCACCACCCGAGCTCCAGGGTTAGACCGTGGTTTACAGGATAAGGCAAAGGGATACTGAGGAGGCCACCCAACATCAGCCTCTGGTGTGCACGCTTGTACACACGTACACACACATTTTCTTTTTCTTCATTCTTTCTGATGGGTAATTTTTTTTTGTTTAGGTTCTTTGTGTCATGATTTCACTCTATCCCAGCTAACCTGGAACTCATTCTGTAGTCCCAGGCTGGCCTTGAACTCATAACAATCCTTCTACCTCTGCCTCCCGATTGCTGGGATCAAAGGCATGTGTCACCATGCCCTGCTTATTTGTTTATTTTTATTTTGGGGGTATTTAAGCATTTTTATTTATTAGAGACAGGGAAGGGGAGCGAGGGAGACGGAATGGGCGTGACAGGGTCTCTAGCCACTGCAAATGAACTCCAGATGCATGCGCCACTTTGTGCATCTGACTTATGTGGGACCTGGAGAGTCGAACCTGGGTTCTTAGGGTTTGCAGGCAATCGCTGTAACTGCTAAGCATCTCTCCAGCCCTTTTTGGTATTTTTAACCCTTTATGTTGAAGGAAACCTCTTGCTAACTCCTAGTTGCCCTCAATGAATACATTGTCCCTATTACCTTTGCCTACTCCCTTAGGCAGTGGCTGGGTCTTTTCTGCGTTTTTTCAGACCTCTATCAGGGTGGAGCCATGCCGCCTGTCCTGGTTCAAATCTAAGCTGCTTCTGCTAGCACTTCCTTCTTTCCTTCCTTCCTTCATGATTTGCAAGCAGAGAGAGAGATGGCATGTGCCAGGGACCTCTTGCCACTTTGTGCATCTGGCTTTGCATGGACCCTGGGGAATTGAACTCTGGCCAGCACAGTTCGCCAAGCAAGTACCTGAACTGCTGAGCCATCTCTTTAGCCCTCTATTTCTGTTGCAGTTGGCTAAGTAACTTGACCTTTTTTTTTTTTTGTTCATTTTTTATTTAGTTATTTGAGAGCGACAGACATAGAGAGAAAGAAGAGGGAGAGAGAGAGAATGGGCACACCAGGGCTTCCAGCCACTGCAAACGAACTCCAGACGCGTGCGCCCCCTTGTGCATCTGGCTAACGTGGGACCTGGGGAACCGAGCCTTGAACCGGGGTCCTTAGGCTTCACAGGCAAGCGCTTAACCGCTAAGCCATCTCTCCAGCCCATAACTTGACCTTTTTGAATCTGCTTTCTCTGCTAGAGAATGAGGGTAGAAGAAAACCTTACTTTGTGCAACAGAGGGGAAACAAACCCCTGTTGACATGCAGTGTATCTACATCTATTCCTGACACACACGGGGTTGGGGTAGTAGATGGGGTTAGTGTCTCTGATGTGCCTTAGCCATGGGCTGCTGCCATCTGATCTCGTGTCCCCCCAGCGCTTAGCTGGTCAGATAGTAGATGCTTCTCTTGTGTTTGATGACTGTATGTTACAGTGAGTTGGTTTTATAAGTAGAGATTAATAGCATTGTTACTTTTTAAAAATATTTATTTGTTAGAGAGAATGGACGAGCCAGGGCCTTTAGCCATTGCAAAAGAACTCCAGACACATGCACCCCTTTGTGCACCTGGCTTACATGGGCATTGGGGAATTGAACCTGGATCCTTAAGCTTCGCAGGCCAGTGCCTTAAACCGCCAAGCCGCCTCTCTCCCCCTTATTGCCATGTCTCTTCTATTCATATTTTTATTTTTTCTGCTTTGATCAGAATGTGCCATCTCAGCCCATGGGTTACAGATGGTTTTCTTTAACAGGCTGTCGAAAGCCAGATAGCAGCATGTCCCTTGGCTGAGCTGGTCTTGCACTGTTCAAGAGCAGCTGGGGCCCAGGCCGCACCGCAGCTGGAAGCCAGCAGGGCTAAGAGGTGACTCAGCACAAGGATTGGAGGACAGTGGTTGCGGGGATCGTGGAGGCCAGCGCCCTGTCACTGCTTTATGGTCTCCCTTCAAAGGTTTTTGCTGAGAATTCACCGAAGTTGAGTGTCTGACCCCGGAAGGGCATCCTCAGTGAGGGAGTTCCCATTGCTCAACAAACATTTGCCACACAGATGAGCAGGGCTCACGGCCAGAAATCCCTAGAGCTTCCTTTAGGGTCTGTTTTTAGTGGGCCTTGTCTTACCCTAGGGATGGATCTTTTCTTACCACTTTTGTATTAACATACGGATTCTTGTCACAAAGAAACGAATCATTCTCAGTGTTATTTCCATCATTTTTGTAGCCTTTAGAAACATTTATACTGAGCTGGAGGGATGGCTTAGCGGTTAAGGTGCTTGTCTGTGAAGTCTAACGATCCAGGTTCAATTCTCCAGGACCCACGTAAGTCAGATACCTAAAGTGGCGCATGCATCTGGAGTTCGTTTGGAGTGGCTGGAGGCCCTGGTGTGTCCATTCTGTTTCTCTCTCTGTCTCTCTTTCCCTCCTTCTCTCAAATAAATAAAAATAAATCTTTAATGCAAACGTTTATTTTTATTTGAGAAAGAGAGAGAATATGAATGGGCACACGAGGGCCTATACCATTGCAAATGAATGCTGGAACCATGTAGCACCTTGGGCAGCTGGCTTACGTGAGTACTGGCGAATTAAACTTAGGTTCTTCAGCTTTGCAGGCAAGTGGCGTGACCGCTAAGCCATCTCTCCAGCCCCTAGAAACATTTTTAAAGAGAATATTTATTGGCAGGGAGAGAGTGAGACAGAGTATGGGTGTGTTAGGGATTCCTGCCACTGCTTAGGAACTCTAGACACCCGAGCCACTTGGTGAATCTGGCTTTACGTGGGTGCTGGGGAATTGAACTCAGTCCACTAGGCTTTGCAAGCAAGCACTTTTAACCACTGAGCCATCTCTCCAGTTCCTAGAAACATTGTGGGCGTGGGTGCGGGTGTGTCTAGCCACTTTCACCTTTTGCAAAGCCCAGCGGAGTGAGCCTCCAGTCTTTTTTAACTGGTGCTAGCTGGGAAGCCCCTTGACCCTCCCGAAACTCCCTGTGAACCTTGATGTTGAAAACGTGACCACATGCCCCAGGGTTCATTGCGTGCGGCTTTCTCGGCTCATGGAGGTTGGAAAGCAGAGGGTTAACAACACACCCCCTGAGGACCCTCTGGTGGACAAACACTGCTCCAGTTAGGACTGCACATGCCGCCTCACCCTGTGTTTACTCTCCTCTTAGTGGCGTCACTGTAGGAACTGCTGAGGAAGCAGGGGAAGTAAGTGCAGATGTGTTCTGCCTCGTGGGTGGGGGGTGTGCAGTGTGTGTGTGTGCACTTGCATGTGTGGGTGCGTGTGCACATGGAGGCTGGAAGTTAATGGTGGTGGCTTCCTCAGTTACTCCTCCCCTTACCCCCCTCCCTTGGTTTTTTGAGGTAGGGTCTCACTCTAGCTCAGGCTGACCTGGAATTTACTCTGTAGTCTCAGGGTGGCCTAGAACTCATGGCGATCCTCCTACCTCTGCCTCCCACGTGTTGGGATGAAAAGCGTGCGCCACCACGCCAGGCTTCCCTTACTCTGTTTTTGTTTTGTTTTTCAAGATAGCATTTCACTCTAGCCCAGGCTGACCTTGAATTCACTATGCAGTCTCACAGTGACCTTGAACTCAAAGTGATCCTTCCACCTCTGCCTTCCAAAGTGCTGGGATTAAAGGCGTGCGCCATGGTGCTCAGTTCCCTGTTCCTTTTTGAGGCAGGGTCTCTCCCCAAGCCTGAAGCCTCAGGGATCCTCCTGTCTCCAACTCCATAGCACTGGGATGATAGCTACTCTGTGCCTGGCTTTTTAATATATATATTTATTTATTTTATTTGAGAGAGGGAGAGAAGTAGGCAGAGAGAGGGGGAGGGAGAAAGAATGGGCGTGCCAGGGCTTCCAGCCACTGCAAACAAACTCCAGATGCATGTGCCACCTTGTGTATCTGGCTTATGTGGGTCCCGGAGAATCGAACCTGGGTCCTTTGGCTTTGCAGGTAAGCACCTTAACTGTTAAGCCATCTCTCCAGCCCCCACCCTGTGGTTTTTTTTTCTTTTTTTTTTCTTTTTCTTTTTCAAGTTTACACTGGCTGGCCAGTAAACCCCAGGGACCTACCGGTGTCCACCTCCCAAGTTTTGGAGTCATTGGTATGTGCCACAGTATGTGGCATTTTTTCAGGTTGGCTCTGGGGACCTAACTTGGGTCCTCATGCATTCAAGGCACAATATCTTCACAGGCTGTTTACCTCCCTTTTTCCCCTCTAAATTATTATATTTATGTGTGTTGTGGTGAGGTTCGCATTGCTGGTAGAAATCACCCAACCAAGAGCAGCTTGTGGGAAAAAGAGGTTTATTTTGGCTTACAGGCTCGAGGGGAAGCTCCATGATGGCAGGGAAAACGATGGAATGAGCAGAGAGTGGACATCACCCCCTGGCCAACATAAGGGTGGACCATAGCAACCAGAGTGTGCCAGACACCGGCATGGGGAAACTGGCTATAACACCCATAAGCCCGCCCCCAACAATGCACTGCCTCCAGGAGGCATTAATTCCCAAATTTCCATCCACTGGGAACCTAGCATTCACAACACCTCAGTTTATGAGGGACACCTGAATCAAACCACCACAATGAGTGTGTGTATGTTTATTTGTCTGAGAGAGAGAGAATATGAGAATATATGGGCGTACCAGGGCCTCTAGTTACTGCAGACCTATGTACTACCTTGTGCATCTGGTTTACACGGGTCCTGGGGAATCGAACCTGTGTCTGTCGGCCTCACAGGCAGTCACCTTAACTGCGAAGCCATCTCTCCAGCCCTGTTTACCTCCTTTGAGCAGGCCCGTCACAGCACTAGGGAGCACCCTCCGTGTGGCAGGAAGGCGCTTGTGTGCTGGGTGGAGGGTTGGCAGGAGAGGCACACTGCAGAAGTCTTCACAGAGGTAGTGCCCCGGGGAACTCGGCCTCTGTGACAGTTGCTGCAGGAAGTCACCCTTGATGCTTCCCTGTATTGCTGTTTTGTCCTTGTGGACCCTCACAGGCTGCCGTAGCCTCTAAGCCTGTGCAGCCTGCCTAAGGATGAGGGGTGTGTGTTGTGACTTGGGGACCCTGAGCAAGAAAGAGCAGGAAACTTCCTTGAGGGGGTGTCCCTAGGGGCCTGAGCTCCTCCATTTGTAATCGCAGGCCCTGAGCATTAGCATCTGAAGCCCCAAAATTCAGATTTGCTTGCCCACTTTGAGCGCCCTGCAGGCAAGGCCTTTCTCTTTCAGCCTGCACCTGACCCCTAAACCATGTAAAACCCGTGTATGACCAGCTTCCACACCTAGCTTCCCTCTTGGACTCCCACACAGGTTTAGATGGTATTCGGTGCCAGCCCAGCAGGCAGATGAGGAAATCCACAGAAAGACCCTTTCTCAGGGTTTGTTGTTGCTGTTGTTGTTGATTTGGTTTTTCAAGGTTAGGGTCTCTGTCTACCCCAGGCTGACCTATAATTCATTCTGTAGTCTCAGGGTGGCCTTGAGCTCACAAGGATCCTCCTACATCCTCCTCCTGAGTGCTGGGATTGAAGGCATGCACCACCATGCCCGGCTCCTTTCTCGGTTTTTTGTTTTTTGTTTTTTTTTTTTTAAAGTCTGTGTGTGTGCATGTGTGTGCAATGGTGTGTATGGAAGTCAGACGGCAACCTTGGGTGCTGGTCCTCTCCCTTCACCTTGTTTGAAGCAGGGTCTCTGTTGTTGGCCATTGCTACTCACGTCAAGCTAGCTGGCCCATGAGTTCCGTCCATCTCCCACCTGGTCATGGGAGCACCAGAGCTGTCGACACACTGGTGCTGAACGTGGGTCCTTATGATTGAGCAACAAGCACTTCACCTGAGCCATTGCCCTGCCCACCTTCCTCAGGTCTACAGCAAGATCGGGCTGAAGCTGAGCATGATGGTGCACATCTTTAATCCCAGCACTTGGGAGGCAGAGGTAGGAGGATCACTATGAGTTCGAGGCCACCCTGAGATTACATAGTGAAGTCCAGGTCAGCCTGAGCTAGAGTGTGACCCTACCTTGAAAAACAAAACAAAACAAAAGACGGGGCTGGTGGGCTGGAGAGAGGAGATTAGCGGTTTTGAGGCACTTGCCTGTGAAGCACAAGGACCCAGGTTTGGAATTTGTTTGCAATCGCCAGAGGCCCTGGTATGCTCTCTCTCAAATAAATAAACAAACAAACAAACAAATAAATAAAATATTTGAAAAGGAAAAGATCAGGCTGGCATTGGGACCCAGCTCACAGGACCTCTCACTTAGCCTCTTTGCCTTTCCCACCACTTGCCCTTGCAAGAATCTGGGTTCCATTGTCACACCTGCCACTTTGATCTTGCCTCGTCAGCTCCTGGTAGTCTGCTCACCCCGCCCTAAATGCCCCCTGCATCCCCTGCTGCTCTTGTTGCTGGTTTCTTAACACTGCCCCCTCCCAACCCATTCATCAGACTCCCATCCAGCTCCAGGAGAGGACAGCCTTCTTTCCACAGGGAGCTTGTGACCTGTCATCTGACGAGCCTGAAATCACTGTCTCCAATCTGACGCTCACTGATGAGTCTGTCCAGCCTTACTTTCTCTATCTGCAAAATGGAGTGTTTGGTCCATATGATAAACCCTTGGCTTCCTTTTTGCTTTTACAAGTTGGGACCCTGTGCTGACACCCTTATTGATGGATTAACCTTTTGTGACCTTTTTTTTATTTTTGAGGTAGGGTCTTACTCTAGCCCAGGCTGACCTGGAATTCATCATGGAATCTCAGGGTGGCCTCAAACGCAAGGCAATCCTCCCACCTCTGCTACCAAGGGCTGAGATTAAAGGCGTGCGTCACCATGCCTGGCGATAACCCTATTTTGGAGTCAGACACGCTACCATTGCACCACGAGGCTGGCCTGTGTGTGACCCTATATTGGAATTTTCTAGCTAGATAGTAAACACCTTGAGGAACATTACTACTTTTACTTTTGTTATTATTATTTTATGCCTTATTTATTGTTGGAGGGAGAGAGGCAGATAGAGAATGGGTGAACCAGGGCCTCCCGCCACTGCAGACGAACTCCAGATGCATGTGCCACCTTGTGTATCTGGCTTACGTGGGGCCTGGGGACTTGAACCCGGGTCCTTAGGCTTCACAGGCATGTGCTTTAACCACTAAACCATCTCTCCAGCCCCTTGTGTTTTCTGACTTTTTGACATGAGTCTTGTGATGTAGCCCAGGCTGACTTTAAACTTACAGTGTTCCTGCCTCAGCCTCCTAAATGTGGGGATCGCAGGTACTGTGTCTCCACTGCTCAAATCAAATCAAATCAAAACGAAATGTGCCCCACTGTCTGAAAAACACTGTAGTTACTGTGTGCCTACTAAATGCTGCAGAAAACTGCATGTCAAGGATGGACCTGCTGCCATATGTGTGACACATGTCCTACTGCAACAGGAGCCACAGTGACAGCTAAGAGGTGTGGGGTGGTTTGGTTACCTCTTGTTGAACTCACTGAACCACCTGGTAGAGGGAGATAGGAGACTGAGAGAAATCAGGTATTTTCGCAGTAGCCCGGTACTCACGCAAGATTCAACACGTCCTTTGAAGTGAGAGAAAACCCCTCATGCTTTTAAGAAAAGCGATTAGTTCACACATCACAAAAACATCATATAGGTTTTCTTTTTTTGCTAGTGGCAAAATTGCCTGTTCTATCTTGGAGACCTAATTAGGAATGTTATAAAGTCCTTATAGTCCGGCCTTCAGTGACTAAACAGTGGTTTCATTTTATTACCTTTTGAGATGAAACAGGCCTTTCATTTCTCAGATTCTCCCCGGGACCTGGGCGGGCCATCAATGGAGGGCTTGTTCTTCACACGCTCAGTTTCGGGACAGGGCCACCGTGGTGGCGGGCAGGAGTTTAAAGCTGTCTTCATGAGCCTGGGCTCCGAAAAAGGGCCTGGACAGAAGTTTGGTGGCATAGAATGCCCCATGTCTCCCTCTTTGTTGGCCCTGCAGGTTTGGACTGGAAAAACCAAGGCTGACAGCTGATGTCTGTCTTCATTTTCATGATGTTGGCTTCCCTTTGGTATTTTTTTCCCTCACCCCTGTGTGTGCCAGGCTAGCTGGCTTGCAAGCGTGCAAGGATCATCCTGTCTCCGCCTTCTCTGCTGGGATTACAGACACACGCCACCAGGCCGGACTTTCCATAGGCTCTGGGGATCTGAACCGAGGTACTCAAATTCCTGTGGCAAGCAGATCTTCCTGTTCTTTGCCGTAACCTCCTGTCTCTCCTGGAATCCCAAGGCCCGCAGCGGGGCTGCTGTTGGAGCTGATGTGTGGTTATAGTGACCTGGTGATGAAGGAAGGTGTGTGCAGCCCAGGAGCGCTTTAAGGCTTGCTGTGTGCACGGAACTGTGCACATACATCAGAGCTGCTGCCGCTGGAGGAGATGGAGGATAGACCTCCATAAAATTTAATTGGCCATTTAAAGCCAGAGGGGGTGGCCTGTGTGCCTAGAGCCACACGCTGCAGCCGCGCCTGCTCGCTGGGCTCTTAAAACACAAGCGATCGTGTTACTTTTGGCTCCTTTGGTTAGGCAAGTTTCTGAGGCCAATGTTGATGTCTGCTCTGCTCTGCATGGTCATTTCTGTGTGTTATTTTACTTTGAATGATAAATGGTGCTTCTCTGCATCTAATCTCCCGAGGTTAAATTGAAAGGCATTTTAATGGAGCAAAAAAAAATTTTTTTTTCCCCTTCATAAATCACTTTGTCTAAATACTATTAGCCTTCCCTCTGGCTCCTTAGAAGTGAAGAGTTGAATGCTAGATGTGGGTCTAAAATGGTTGTAGCATATTTTTTTTTTCTTTCAGTTTTAGTCAAGACTCAGGATCAAAGTGAGTCGGTCAGGTCAGAAATGACTATAGCAGTTCTTTAACAGCTGTTTGCTATTTTCTCCGTTTTGTTTTTTTAAAAAAGTCATTCTGTAGAACCTAATAAAACTGTAATTAAGAATGTCTACCTCTGACATTAAAATGGGCCATCTTTGGAGAATACATAGGAAATATGAGAAACTGATTTTCTTCCCCCTCTTTTAAATGGAGATAATAAATTTTCCTAGTTTAAGAGCAGAGTGGGCAGGAGGGAAATGCAGGTCCCTAGATCCTGGCTTGTCGTCGCTGTGTGGCTTTTTTATACAAGTGGTGAAGCGGACGTTAGGGCACAGGGTAGAGCTAATAACATGAAGTGTCCTGTGGGGAAAAAACCCGTTGCAGGGTGCAGATGCCCGTTCTCAGAAGGGTGAGTCGGCCCTGTCATTCCAGGTTCGTCCTTTGTGCCCTTAAGACCTGGCATTCAGCGCCTGGCCTCGGACAGGTCTGGCGGACAGCAGCTCCAGCTTGAAGAAAGCATTTGCCAGTGAGCACCGGCTCGCGCTTGCGTCCCCAGCATCGCGCCTGTTACTGGGCCACCTCCCTCCAGCCCTCTGGGCTGGATCGTTACCTAAACTAGACATGGCATGGGCTCCAGGAATGGCCCTGGCCAGGGTGGCGAGAACTTAACTTCCGCTGGGCACTGGCCTGCTTTTGGGTGGGCTTAACATATTTTGTCTCAGCCACTACTCTGTCCACTTTTTAAAGTCAAAAGGCAGGGCTGGAGAAATGGCTTAGTGCTTAAGGCATCTGCCTGCGGAGCCAAAGGACCCAGGTTCAATTCCCTAGGACTTATGTGAGCCAGATGCACAAGGTGGCCCATGCATCTGGAGTTTGTTTACGGTGGCTAAAGGCCCTGGCACACCCATTCTCTCTCTCGCTCTCATCTGCCTCTTTCTCCCTCTGTAATAAATAATAAAAAAACTTTTTTTTAAATCGACAGGGAGCTCAGCATGGTGGCTCAAACCTATAATCCCAACAAATGGGGGCCACGGCAGCAGAATTGCCATGAATATGAGCTACAGTAGTGAACTCCAGGCTGGCTCGGGCTATGCAACAAGACCCTTTCTAAAAACGAAACAAAACAACAACAAAAACCCCAAATAGGGGCTGGAGAGATGGCTTAGCGGTTAAGCGCTTGCCTGTGAAGCCTAAGGACCCCGCCGGTTCGAGGCTCGGTTCCCCAGGTCCCATGTTAGCCAGATGCACAAGGGGGCCCACGCATCTGGAGTTCGTTTGCAGAGGCTGGAAGCCCTGGCGCGCCCATTCTCTCTCTCCCTCTATCTGTCTTTCTCTCTCTGTCTGTCGCTCTCAAATAAATAAATAAATAAATTAAAAAAACAAACAAACAAACAAACAAAAAAACCCCAAATAGACAAAATTGAGGGGATGCGTTCTTTTGTCCAAGTTCAGAAACTTTACATACAATTTTACTTAGCTGATTTTTGTTTTCTAACCCCAAGACCTCTCCATTTTCCTGGAGTCAGGATGCTCCGGAAACAGCCCTGCATCCCTCTCTAATAGACTAAACACATGTTTTGAGGTAGATCTAGAGGTTTTGATGCCCTCTTGGCAGTGTGGGTTTTGTGTGTCCATTTGAGGGAGGTAGGTGCTTGTACCTTTGCGCATTAAGGTGGAAACATTGCACATATCTGTTGGACCGAATTAAAAAATTATCTGCTGCTGGGCCTGATGGCGCACACCTTTAGTCCCGGCCCTTGGGAGGCAGAGGTATAATCACTGTGAGTTTGAGGCCACCCCAAGACTACATGGTCAGCCTGGGCTAGAATGAGACCCTACCTTAAAAAAAAAACAAAAATAAATTACCTGCCATGTTTTTTTTTTAATCATTTTTCTTTCTTTTTTTTTTTTTCTATGAGTTTGAACATCTGAGTCCAACTCCAGAAGATGTTAAATTGCATTTTTCTTCTGTGGCTGGATAGACTGACCACAGAAAAGATATTTAAAAGCCTTTAGTATTTTGAAATTGTATATGCAAGAGGGTTATAGGTTTCTGCCCTCACTTATGCAAACAGGAAGTTGGACTGGGTACCTGTAGTGGGATTCTATGGCTCTCGTTTTATGGAATGAGGTCTTGGAAACCTGATACGGGTTCCACAGATGTTAATTAACATGTGAGGCAAGATAAAAACTGCCCCTTTCAGAAGCCTTTGTGTGTATGCTAGGCTCTGTGCCCGTTACGGACATTGTTTACAAGCAGATAGTCGGCTGGCACAGGCTTCTGTGGAAAATGCCCTCCTGTGGGTGACATAAAGGGGCAGTTGCTAGGGACAGGCATTGTTTCATCTGTGGCTGATAAACCGCGAGGTGGGTGTGGGGTAGCACTGGTCAGGCGTAGAGAGCGTGAATGGTATAGAGTGGGCCAGAGAGCTGGTGGAAGGAGCTGGAGTGCCCAGCCAATGCCACTTTCCTGCTCTGCTAGATCATCAAAGGCCCTGGGAACCATCAGGATGATGTAATTCATACCTGTGAAAGGACTGATTGAACAGCATTGGCACGGGTGACTGATAAAGCCCTAAGCTTGAGTGTTGCAGGTAGGATGTCAGGGAGCTGATGGGCACAAGAGAAATCTAGGAGGTAGAATTGATAGAGGGAGGACTTGGCAGTGGAGAGAATGGAAGTTGGGAGCACCCAGGTCGTGGACGACCATAGACCACCCTTAGGTTATGGGTGACTTGGTGATGTCAGCAAAGACCAGCTGCCACAGGCCCTTTGATGGCAAATGCTCTATGCGAAATGACTTTCTTTAGTCGATATAATATTTTTCTTTAAAAAAGCTGGCCATGGTAGCTCACACTTTTAATCGCAGCACTCGGGAGGCAGAGGTAGGAGGATCACCCTGAGTTCAAGGCCACCCTGAGAATACAGAGTGAATTCCAGGTCAGTCTAAGCTAGAGTGAGAACCTACCTCGGAAAAAAAAGGGGGGGTATATTTTTAGCTGATAAAATGGCTAATTCTGCTGATAAAAGGCACAATTTTCTTATCATTGTTTTAGAGAGAGGGTCTCACCCTAGCTCAGGTTATGTTGATCCTCCTGCCTCGGTTTCCTTTAGTGCTGGGATTACAGGAGGGCGCCAATGTCCTTGTTGCCCTAGGAGCCAGTCTCTCAGCCTGTCACCCCTCAGAGGAGACGGAGCTGGGGAAGCTGTAAATCCAGCCTCTTCCCAGGATTCTGTTCACAAGATTTAAGGGCAGTTGTGTTCCATAGCTTGTCATTTCATTTGGATGCAATTTACTTGAGCCATGAGTTTAGGCTTACCAGCCACCCCAACTTCCAGCATCTCATCTAGGTAGATTTCTGTCAGCAATCAGAATTGGGTTGAAATTTCAGTTCCCTTGCATCTGGGCATGAGACTAGCTATCAGGAGCACTGGCAGACAAGACCCAAGGGTGGGGCTGACTAGATGTCTCTCCTGGCAAGGTGCTTGTCAAATAAGTGTGAGCACCTGAGTTTGGATCCCATGTCACCCGGGGGTGACGGTGCACAGCTGTAATCCTAGCTCTGGGGAGGTGGTAATAAGAGGATTCCTGGCTTGCTGGACGGCTATTCTAGCCAAATCAGTAAAGTCTGTTTAGTGAGAGACCTTGTCTCATGCAAAGCATAAAGTTGGAGCCAGGGGTGGGGGCGCACTTGGGAGGCAGAGGTAGGTGTATCACCATGTGTTCAAGGCCACTCTGAGACTACATTGTGGATCCCAGGTCAGCCTGGGGTAGAGTGAGGCCCTACCTCGGAGAAAAAAAAAAAAGGTCTGTGCACACTGGACTGGAGAGATGGCTTAGCGGTTAAGGCGTTTGCCTTCAAAGCCAAAGGACCTAGGTTCAGTTAACCAGGACCCATGTCAGCCAGCTGCACAAGGGGGCACACGCACCTGGAGTTCATTTGCAGTGGCTGGAGGCCCTGGCATGCCCATTCTCGTTCTCTTTCTCTGTTAAAAAAACAAAAATAAATTTTTTTTTTTTTTTTTTTTGGTTTTTCGAGGTAGGGTCTCACTCTGGCTCAGGCTGACCTGGAATTCACTATGTAGTCTCAGGGTGGCCTCGAACTCTCGGCAATCCTCCTACCTCTGCCTCCCAAGTGCTGGGATTAAAGGCATGCGCCACCACGCCTGGCAAAAATAAAATGTTTTAAAAACATAAACTATACATAAAGTTGGGAGTAAGAGAGGAAGATGCCTGAGGTTGACCTCTGGCCTCCACTTGCACACACACTTAGACACCATATATATACACAAGCAAACAAGACCAGCGAACCTCTTCACTGTTATTAGAAAATAGATCTTGTCCCACGTGTCATCCCCCTCCCCCCTCCTTCCCACCTCCCCATTTCTGAGAGCTGAGGTGAGCTGTCTGCTGTCCGATGACCCCTCTCTCAGGAAAGGATGGAGAATCTGCCTCACTGGCAAGGTTAAGACCACAGGATGTTGGGTCTCCAGCCCTCTCTTCTCCAGCCTTTGCGTTCAAGGAGCCCTGCATCCTTAAAATCTTGTTCCCTATAGGAAAGCTCTGTCAAAAATACCTTTCTGGGGGCTGGGGAACTGGCTTGGCAGTTAAGCTATTTGCCTGCAAAGCCAAAAGGATCCCGGTTCCATTCTCCCAGGACCCACATAAGCCATATGCACAAGGGGGCGCATGCATCTATAGTTAGTTTGCAGTGCCTGGAGGCCCTGGCATGCCCATTCTCTTTCTATCTGCCTATTTCTGTATCTCTCTCTCAAATGAATAAAAATAAAATATTAAACTTTTGGTCACTTGAGTCCTGTGGCTTGTGAGCATGTACCTATTCATGGGGAGGCCATCTTACTGGTAGAATTTAAGTGATTTAAATGATATGAGACAAGGATAGTTTCCATAGTAACGACAGCACAAGTTGAAGGCAGGAGTTGAGACAACTCAGCATAACCATCTTCTCTTGGTGTTACTTGTTTTGAGTATTCTCTAAGTAGGTGGTGTGTTTCGTCAGGCCTGGTAAGGGGGACTTCTGCCTTCTTAACACAGGCGGCTCCCTTTCGTTAACTCACTTCCACTCACATTCAACAGCTCCCTGTGTCCAGCTAGGTGAGCATCACTGGTGTGCATCGACCACACGACCAGGCTGCGTGGCTTCTCGCCACTGCTCTGATCGAACTTTCATGGTTTAGCCAACCCTCACCCTCTGCGACCTTAGTGGGGGTAGAGGTTGCCAGCCGTGACCTTGCCGAGGCCCCCGTGAAAATGATAGTTTTCATGTTCATGTTTGTCCCTCTCTTCCCATTTTAAGAAAGGGAAGCTTTTTCTCTCAGGCAGACCTTCCCCATTCCCACCCCTCCACCAGGCTCTGCTCTGGAAGCTTCCCAAGGTGTAGCTCGACTCAGAAAAGAGAGTTCTGATTTTCTGCAGGGAACTGGCTCAGCAGAAACTGAGACCATGCCAGCCGCCCTTGGGCGTCCTGCCAACCCTGGGGCTGCTGAGAGAGAGCCTTTCTGTGGGTACGAGTCACATTGCTTAGCTTCCACGCTTCTTTCTTTCTTTCTTTTTGCCCTCTTGTCTGGCTCTAGAAATGCCAGTTCTAGGGGCCTGGAGAGCTGGTTTTGCTTGGGACATTGTTTGGTGGTACACTGGGTACTGGGCAAAAACAAGTGTCTCTTCTGAGCGTCCACTCACGTGAACCTTCTCTCTGGGCACTGGGTGGTGGCTTAGGTTAAACTCCATTGGCCTGGGCCGATCCATCCATGGCTTAAGTTGGTGTTTGTTGACTTAACCGTGTAGCAGCTTGTGGGACTGTTATAACAAAGTGTCACAACCTTGAGGGCTTCCTGAAGAAAAACAGGTTGTCTCGCAGTTGTGCCACCTGGGTCCACGGGCTGGTTTGAGTCAGGGGTCCCCCATTAACTTAGGTGTTCTGAATGCTAGGTTCGTAGCTGATGGAGAATTGGGAGTTAACGCCTCCTGGAGGTGGTGTATTGTTGGAGGAAGGCTTTGGGTGTTGTAGCCAGTTCCCCCTTGCCAGTATTTGGCACTCTCTCCCGTTTTTGTCCACCTGATGTTGGCCATGGGGTGATGTCAACCCTCTGCTCATGCCATTGTTTCCCCCTGCCATCATGGAGCTTCCCCTTGAGCCTGTAAGCCAAAACAAACCCGTTCCCCCCCCCCCAAAAGCTGCTCTTGGTTGGGTGATTTCTGCCAGCAGTGCAAACCTGACTGCAATAATCCCCAAGCAGCCTTGGTTTTCTCTGACGATTGTGGGAAGGCCTGCTCCCACTCTTGTCCATGGCTGCTGGAGCGTGGCTGGAGCTAATGGTTCATCTCAACTAGACTTAGAATCACCTACGAGACACACCTCGCTCTGGGCATGTCTATGAGGCCCTTCTAGAAAGAATGAGAGTGATTGTGGGACTGCACCAACCTAGCCCGGATCCCAGACCTGATAAAAAGGTGAAAGCTAGCTGAGTTCCAGCATTTGGCCCTCTCCCCTTCCTTACTACACACAGATACAGCGTGGCCAGCTGCCTTACGCTTTGGCTACCACAGCCAGAGCCTCTCTTGACTTCACGTCTATCCTGCTATAAGCCTCAATGGGCCCTGTCTTCTACCCTCTCCATCTCCCCAACCCAGGCTGACTTGGAACTCATTCTGTAGTTCCAGAGTGACCTTGAACTCACAGCAGCCCTCCTACCTCTGCCTCCTGAGTGTTGGGATTAAAGGCATGTGCTACCATGCCTGGCTAAAAACATTTTTTTTATTTTATGTGCCCCCCTTTTTTTCCCTTTTTTTAAGTTGCTTTTGTCAGGCATTTCGTAGGAATGAGGAAAGTATTACACTGGAATAATAAAAATAAATAGAAAAGTAGGCTGGTGGTTTAGTGGTTAAGGTGCTTTCCTGCCAAGCCTAAGGACTCATGTTCAGTTCTCCAGGTCCTGTGTAAGCCAGACACACAGTGATGCGAACGTGCAAGGTCGTAAATGCACATAAGGGGCGCATGCCTCTGGAGTTCAGTTGCACTTGCTAGAGGCCCTAGTGTACCAATTCTCTCACATACTCTCTGTTTCTCACATCAAAAAAGGTAGTGTGGGGCTGAAGAGATGGCTTAGCGGTTAAGTGCTTGCCTGTGAAGCCTAAGGACCCCAATTCGAGGCTCAATTCCCCAGGACCCATGTAAGCCAGATGCACAAGTGGGTGCACACATCTATAGTTCATTTGCAATGGCTGGAAGCCCTAGTGCACCCATTTTCTCTCTCCTCCTTTTCTCTGTCAAATAAATAAAAATAAAATATTAAAATAGAAAAGTAAAAAAAACGACAAATAAATAAAAGCAATACACTTGGATTTGCTTGGATTGTGGATGTATCACTCAGTCTCTTGCTTCCCGTTTATAAGGTTTTTTTGGTGTTCCAGCGTTTGTCTTGACACTAATAAGGACAAGATTAACCTTAAGGACAAGCCAAATGATTACCTTGCTCATCTCCAAAGACTTCTTTTCCCAAGGTCACTGTAATACTGGGGGCAGAATATCACCATATTTATTTTGGGGGAAGAGGGAGACATCATTCATTCCATATACATTAACAGCATCTAAGTTTTTAAAAAATTGTTTGGGCTGGAGAAATGACTTAGCAGGGCACTTGCCTGCAAAGCCTAAGGACCCACATTCATTAAAAAAGGCCAGTCTGTGACTGGAGAGTTGGCTTAGCGATTAAGTGCTTGTCTGTGAAGTCTTAAGGACCCTGGCTCGAGGTTCAGTTCCCCAGGACCTACGTTAGCCAGATGCACAAGGGGGCGCACGCGTCTGGAATTTGTTTGCAGTGGCTGGAGGCCCTGCCATGCCCATTCTCTCTCTCTCTCTGTTGCTCTAAAATAAATAAATAAAAAATTTTTTAAAAGGCCAGTCTGTTGAGTTTCTCTCAAAAAAAAAAAAAATTCAGTTTAAAAAGTTCAAATTGATTTTTGAAATCATTTGAAACATGGTTGGGCCATTTCCTGTTATGATTTCTACCTCATTGCCATTTTTTTTTTCATTTGTTATTGTTCTTTGGAGCACAACACATAGGTAAGTATTGGTATATAGACCAAGGTGACCTTGTGTTTATGGTCCTCGTTTTACTCTCCAGAGTACTGGGATCACATGCCTTTGTTGCCATGCCCAGCAAGACCAAAACCCATAAATCATGTGCATGGGTACGTAAACTGAGAATTGAAGTGTGAGTGGTCATGTGGCATGAGAAACCTCAGTGGCATTTGTCAGGTCACTGAGTTATAGTGTTTGGAATCATGTACCCAGGATTATTTTTTCCTTAAAGTTTTAAAAGTTATGCTTTAAAAATATAGTACTTGAGTAAAATTTCCCATTATGAAGGCTTTTCTATTTATGTTTTATTCACATTATGAGGCCTGTAAATGATTTGGTAAAAGATTCCTTCCCTCTCCCCCCTCCACCCCGCCTCTGAGGTAGGGTCTCCTTCTAGCCCTGACTGACCTAGAACCCTGACCCCGAACTCACAGTGATCCTCCTGTGTCAGCCTCCTGAGTGCTAGGAGTAAAGGTGTGCGCCCCCAGCCTGTTGGCAAAGGACCTCTTCGGGAGGAACAGTTTCAGCATGGGAAGCTTCTGGCCTGCATCGCATCGAGACCTGGCCAGTATGGAAGGTGGCCAGATGGTAATGTGCTAGGGGACAAGGAGCCGGAGTCCTGTCTGAGGGAGCTCAAAGCCCGGAAAGACAAATGAACCATCCTTAGCCCATGTAATAAAAGTGTTTATGTTTTTAAAAAAAAAGGATCACCAAGAGTTTGATGCCAACCTGAGACTACAGAGTGAGTTCCAGTTCAGCCTGAGCTAGAGCGAGACCTTACCTTGAAAAACCAAAAACAAAACAGAAAAAAGTTTAGGGCTGGGGAATTTGCTTAGTGGTTAGGGCATTTGCCTGCAAAACCTAAGGACTTCCGTTTGATTCCCCAGGATCCACATAAGCCAGATACACAAGGGGGTACATGTGGCTGGGGTTTCTTTGCAGTAGCTGGAGACTCTCGTGTGCCCACTTCTTTCTCCCTCTCTGCCTCTCTCTTTTCCTCTCTCTCATAAATAAGATGTTTAAGGATTATTCAAAGTTAAAAGTTTCCTGTTCTTTGCCCATGTAATGTTCCTGGCTTTTTGGCTATTCAATAAAAACACCAATGATGTCATGATCTTTTCCTCTTATTATGATGGTCTTGTGTAGGTAATGTCAGGCACTGTGAGGTCATGGATATTCAGGCTATTTTGTGTCTGGAGGAGCACGTTGTAAGGAGTCCTATCCTTCCTTTGGCTCTTAAATTCTTTCCGCCACGTCTTCCGCAATGGACCCTGAGCCTTGGAAGATGGGATAGAGATGTTTCAGTGCTGAGCACTCCTCTGTCACTTCTCAGCACCATGGTGCCTTTTGGGTCATCCCAGTGGTCTCTGCCATCTGAAAAGAGACCAAAAATGAGAATAGCATTAATATATGAAAATGAACATTAAGTGGAGTGCTTTCAGGGCCGTTCGGTGAGCATAATATATTCATTTAGCCAGGCAGGAGTGGGCTACGTGTGCTACTTTTTGCCTTACGTATGGACTAAGAAATCAAACCTGGGCCATCAGGCTTTGTAAGCAAACCCCTTAAACTGCCGAGCCATCTCCTCAGCCTCCCTCTTGTATTCTCCAACAACTGCTGTGTGAATGGGCCAGTTGAGTTACAAGACTTCCAAGCAAATGCCTGTATCAACCCTGAGCCATCCTCTCAGGCCGAGTTACAGGATTTTCAGTGACTCATGCTTATAATCCCAGCCCTTGGGAAGCAGAGGGCAGGAGGATCAGTGCAACTTTGAGAGCCAGATCAGTCTACATGGGCAGTGGAGAAACCCCCATGTGAGCAGACAAAGCAGACCCTTCAACACTTACACCTTTTTTAATATTTACCTTAAACTTATCTTCAAGCATGCAAGCTGAGTAGCCTCTCCCCGCTGCATTTGGCATGCAGATCCTGCAGTTAAATTGTTTTTGCATCACGTGTGACAATCCAAGCGTACCATTTGGACTTTGCTCTAATGAATTCTTTGCAAGTGATCCGTTTTCCATTCTCTACCCTTCTGCCCACATCTCCCGTCCTTTGCAGATAGTCAACCACCATGAAAGTGAGACAGCTCAAGGGTGGTATTTATGTCTGCCAGTCACAGCATTTGCAAACGTGTAGCCAAGAACTTCTTCCCCCTCTTCCAAGAACTATAAAAGTTATGTTATAAAAATGTATTTGGGCGAATTCTCCCATTATAAAGTCCTTTCTATTTATGTTTTATTCACATTATGAGGCCTCTCAATGACTCTGTAAAAGGCTCTTTTATAGCAGCAGCAGGACATAATCCCAGAGTGTCTTTAGAGGATAGGGTGGTACGACAGTCTGCCAGCGTCTGGGACTTGTCATGTCTCATGAAGTTACTGGATCTCTTTAAATCTTCTGCGTTGTCCATCATAGGTGAGGGAGGTGGGAAGAAAACCAAGACTGAATATACCATCTTAGTCTTACGAGTATTCAAAGCATTATTCAGAAAGCAAGCATGGCTTTCAAGCCAAGTTGTCACAGCATAGTAACATTTCCTGGCAGGTAGCATGGTGGATTCTGGTCATGTCTTGCAGCTGGGGAGAATCAAGTCATTCACTCTTTCTCTCCTTTGAGAACCAAGCACGTGCCGTCTCCAAAAGAGATTTGAGTATTGTCGAAAAATGCTCCTATTGTGCATGAAGCGGTCAAATAGCTTTTTGTTGTTTGTTTGTTTGTTTGTTTTCTTGAGGTAGGATCTCACTCTATCCCAGGCTGGCCTAGAACTCATAGAAATCCTC